>NW_028141384.1:0-55353 GCF_030444845.1 Prenolepis imparis | reverse complement strand
ATGGTTGTGGTCCTTTTCAAGTATAAACTGAAATAATAATTAATTTAAAAAAAACGGTTTGAATACAAAAAACAGTAATATACATAAATGGATTTGCTATAAAATTTTGAGTACATACGTTCTTATTGAAACACTTCACAAATTTAAGTTAAAACAAATCATTAATGTGATTACGAATTTTTTATACATTAATTCTTTTTTGTATATGTCGTTTGATGATGTGTTTAGGTTAAACAATTATTAAGTAAGATATCATTCACCATCTCAATGTTTTTATGATGGAAAATGTCATTGGATAGTAGAATGACATGATCAACCAGATTATAAATAGTATTAATTTTATATTTTAAAGGGTGGTTAGAAAAAAAAAGTTTATATATCTTCCAGAACATGTAGGTTTCCTGTACCAATTAGTAATGAGTCTATTGTCTGAACGAATGATCGTTGTATTTAGGAAATTAATGGAAGAACTGACTTCAATTTCATATGTGAAATTCAAGCGTTGGTGGTAATTATTAAAAGTCATTAATATCTCATCTATTTTTGTACGTGGCAATATAGCAAAAACGTCGTCTACATATCTATAATATATGGGGACAGTGAAACTTAACAAACTTAAACATTGTGTCTCCAAATCATCCATCACAATATCTGCTATGATAGGTGATAAAAGAGAACCCATCGGGCTGCCAAATATTTGTTCATAAAACTGACCATTGAAGCTGAAACTAGTTGAATCTAAAATCAATTCTATTGAATGTAAAAATTGAGCTAAATTGAAATTTGTGTTCTTAGCAATGTCAATCCAACGTTTTTTAACGGCATTTAAAACCAACTCTTTAGGAATATTTGTGAATAATGAACTAACATCTAAAGATATCATTATATCATTATCATTAATAAAAGTATCTTTAATATTTTTAACGTTTATCGCTCGTTTATCGCAGTTTCTGACCCGTTCAAAGCCGTTTCTGAGCCGTTCGTAGTCGTTTCTGACCCGTTCAAAGCCGTTTATGACCCGTTCGTAGCCGTTTCTGACCCGTTCAAAGCCGTTACTGTCCCGTTCGTAGTCGTTCTTGAGCCGTTCTTTGCCGTTTCTGACCCGTTCAAAGCTGTTTCTGAGTCGTTTTTGACCCGTTCGAAGCCGTTTCTGAGCCGTTCGTAGTCGTTTCTGAGTTAAGGTTACAGACTGCGATAAACGAGCGATAAACGTTAAAAATATTAAAGATACTTTTATTAATGATAATGATATAATGATATCTTTAGATGTTAGTTCATTATTCACAAATATTCCTAAAGAGTTGGTTATAAATGCCGTTAAAAAACGTTGGATTGACATTGCTAAGAACACAAATTTCAATTTAGCTCAATTTTTACATTCAATAGAATTGATTTTAGATTCAACTAGTTTCAGCTTCAATGGTCAGTTTTATGAACAAATATTTGGCAGCCCGATGAGTTCTCTTTTATCACCTATCATAGCAGATATTGTGATGGATGATTTGGAGACACAATGTTTAAGTTTGTTAAGTTTCACTGTCCCCATATATTATAGATATGTAGACGACGTTTTTGCTATATTGCCACGTACAAAAATAGATGAGATATTAATGACTTTTAATAATTACCACCAACGCTTGAATTTCACATATGAAATTGAAGTCAGTTCTTCCATTAATTTCCTAAATACAACGATCATTCGTTCAGACAATAGACTCATTACTAATTGGTACAGGAAACCTACATGTTCTGGAAGATATATAAACTTTTTTTTCTAACCACCCTTTAAAATATAAAATTAATACTATTTATAATCTGGTTGATCATGTCATTCTACTATCCAATGACATTTTCCATCATAAAAACATTGAGATGGTGAATGATATCTTACTTAATAATTGTTTAACCTAAACACATCATCAAACGACATATACAAAAAAGAATTAATGTATAAAAAATTCGTAATCACATTAATGATTGTGATATGAATCGTGGACAATCTGACAGAACATCTTTTATTTCCATATTTATCTTTTATTGCCATATGCTAAAGATGTGAGTTATGATCTATGTCGTGTTATGCGTGGCATGGGCTTCAACGTCTATAAAATAACCAAAAAAAAGCTAAATACATTGATTAAACGTGGTAAAGATAGTTTACATAATGATCAGAGAACTAATGTTGTATATAAATTAGATTGCAAAAACTGTAATGCGTCATATATCGGCCAAACAAAAAGGCGCTTACGTACTCGAGTGAAAGAGCATTTTAACAATATAAAATTGCATGAAACCAATCATTCCGTTATAAGTAAACATAAATTGGAATTCGGACATGAATTTGATTTGGACAAAACCTAATATATTATATAATGAGAAATATGTGAAAAAGAGAGAAATCGCGGAAATGTTGTATATTAAAAAATTCAATAATACAATCAACCTACAAAAGGACACAGATAGCTTAAATAAAATCTATGACAAAATAATAAAGGTCGTTTAGCTTGGTTTCCTATTTTTATATTTCAGTCACTGACAAAGTTTCATACTGATACAATGTTTCTCTCTCTTTAAAATTCAACAAGATGTTAATGATTTGTTTTAACTTAAATTTGTGAAGTGTTTCAATAAGAACGTATGTACTCAAAATTTTATAGCAAATCCATTTATGTATATTACTGTTTTTTGTATTCAAACCGTTTTTTTTAAATTAATTATTATTTCAGTTTATACTTGAAAAGGACCACAACCATATGGTCGAAGCGATGTAACTTCTATTAAATAAACAAATTTTGGCTAGTTTGGTCGATTAATTTACAACTACCCCTTTGATTATTGTACTAGCGATATAAAAACAACTTAAAAAATTTAAAATTTTTATTAATTATTTTATTATTTTAATAATATTTAAAATTAAAAAGAGATACTCACTAGACCCATAATTCCTCCCTGACAGGTTCGGGAGGATATGATTCCTCGCCGAACAATTTTCTGAGGCAGAAGACGTCATCTCACTAGTAATCCTGTGCCCATTCCACGATTCCCTCCGCGTCGTCCCATAGCTCGGCCAATTCCCGCCGATCGCACCACCGATAATTTCGTACTTGTTCTATATGCCGATGATTAAGGTATCCACCGATTTGGATGGATTCCTCGGTTATTTTCTGAAAATCGACAAATTTGGTAGATAATATTAATAAACAAATTTATTATATAATAATAAAAACTTACCGGCATTGTGAATATAAGGAACAGAGTCCTCAATAAATTTTCTAGCAGGTGGGTCTTCCAAGATATTATGTCTATTATTTCATGAAGTCCTAAGGATATTCTTGTTAAAAAAAAATTTGAGCCCAAAATGTCTCCCGATCCAAAAGGCATTTTGCACTGCACTTAATAACTTAGCTCGATGACACTTAGCGATACTTAGTTCAGCGACTGCTTTAAACTTTGTGATGAACATCGCAGAGACAGACCCTCTCTCCATAAGCTTCAGCCCCATCAGATAAATCGTAGTAATAAATATCTGTTTATAAATTCGAGCGGTAGGACATCAGCGCTCACCGTAATGCTATACGCCATACGCTGTTTTGTTTATACCTGCGGAAAGGACCATGAGAATGCTTAAAAGAGAGAGAGAGAGAGAGAGAGAGAGAGAGAGCGTGAGGTGTTTACGAGAGATAGCGCGAGAGAGATGTCGCACAGTGGTGCCATATACGTGAATCACGGAAAAAATTATATAATTTATTAACTCTTAGCGATCGGGCTTTTTTGATGATTTTAATAGTTTTCAATTGCACACATATCAATATTGTTATATTAGAAGAAATAAAACATCAATATAGATCTGATAAAAATTAGTTATATAATATATTTTTATTTAATTAGTGATGACCAATCTAAACGCGTGTTCAAAACAAAAAAAATATATTTTATAACAAAAGAGGTATTTTATAATATCTTTGAACTGAGCGATTTCACATTGATCATTGAACTGAGCCTACTAGCCCCGGTCTCCTCTAGTCTTCTCGTTATGCATTTATATTCAAATAAAACAAATATAAACATTTTTCCATTTTTTATTATAAATATAAATAATCGCACTAAATCGCAATTGTAATTAATTGCATACGATAATATAGTATGATTTTAAATTTATATAAATTTCTGATTGAAGGGAAATGTAGATAAATGGTGAGATTTATTCAATGATCAAGATCAGTAAGGGGATTTACGATTTTATAATATTATTCTTTGCATAAAAAAAAATCCGATTTAAAAACTGAAGCTGCTATTGAATTACTCAAGATACAATGGCGTATGCCTCATGTACTATTGAATGAGGTTAATAAACTGTCCTTGCTACGAGTATTGGAAAGCGGGCAATTCTTAAACATGAGTTTTCGCGCTTGTGATCTATACGAATTTCCTCTGCTACATAGTACAACCAAGCATTCATGGACTGTGAAAACTGCTTCTCAGCTGGAAAAGCCGCGATATGTGATCTTTGCACTGCAAACTGGAAAAAATATTATGACAAAAGATGTTACTGTATTCGATCATTGTAAATTAGCCAACGTAAAGCTGTATCTAAACTCTGAATCTTATCCCTATGATGATTTAAATTTAGATTTTGAAAAAAATAGATTCGCCCTCTTGTTTGATATGTACTCTCGTTTTCGCAAATCTTATTACGGGTGTGATATTGAGAATGTACTAACTATCGCGAAATTTCTACATTGCGGTCCTCTCGCAGTTATTGATTGTTCGCGACAAAATGATTCTGTTAAAAATTCTACCGTGAGAATAGAGTTTGAATGTAAGGAAGATGTACCGGCAAATATTACAGCATATTGTCTCATCTTGCATGATCGTGTTGTTGAATATTGTCCTTTGTCCAACGTAGTTCGTAAAATTACATAATCAGCAATTATCCCCTCCTCCGATGTAATATAAATGATTGAGATTTTTAACAATCTGCATCAGTCGTCCAACATTCTTGCAACAAAATGGTTGTACCGACGTTTGTGGATCTGCAAGGATTTATTCTCAATAAACGATTTATCGTGAAGGAAGCGGCGATTCTGAGAAGAGGATTCGTTGTTTCACATTATTTCTTCACATGCCCCGTACCATGGGGTGCGCTCATAAAATCGGAGAGACGTCAAGCTTCATGGTTGACTCGAAATCATCATGGATTGCAATGGGAAGATGGAAGCGTTCCCTACTGCATGGCTCAGCGTTTGATTACAACAGCTATCGCTGGTATGATACAAGAAGAAGAAGAGACATCCTCTCTTGTGTACGTAAAAGGCCATGAAAAGCGAGAATGGTTGACCAATATAATGGACGATGCGAGAAACGGTTTCATTATTGAGACCTTGGATGCAAACTATGAAGATATTCCTGCATTAAACAACTTAGATACTACCTATAGCCTACGTTGCGATAAACATGTAAAAAATTGTGCTTTAGAAAATGTATTTAAAATATTTAATTGGTGGTCAAATCATCACAATGATTCGCCACACCCTTTTTTTGAATAAATTAATATTGAAATAATATTATCTTTTGGTAGACTTAAATTCGACGTAACTAGCAAAAGTTTATTCAATTATATTCACAACGTTTCGACCATTTGGTTGTGGTCCTTATCAAGTGAAAAACACTATAACAAAGGATTGACAAGTAATTTTTACATTTAAAACGCATATAAAGAATAAAATAAAACTGAAATTACAAAAGAACTTACTTAATTGATAAACGATGTGGTGGTTAAATTATAAATATATAAATCTAAATCATCAAAGTAATAAAATGTAAATAGAGACAATCAAAGAAAATTAAGTAAGTTCTTAGTTATATAATAAAAATTATTTTAAATATTAAAAAAAAATGTATTTATTTTAGAATAGGTCCTCTCCCCTTCCTCATCCTAAAAATATTAATTAAAAAAAAATATTTAAAAAATTCTCTCTCGCGTCCGCCTCTCGCGCTCTCCTTCGCTGCATCAGCTCTCGCGCTCTCCATCGCCGCATCGTCTCGCAACATCTCTCTCTCGCTCTTGTGATATCTCTCTCGCGTGCACCTCGCGCTCTCCTTCGCTGCATCAGCTCTCGCGCTCTCCTTCGCGTCATCTCGCTACCTCTCGTCATCTCGCGCTATCTCTCTCGCTCTTGCATATACGCCTCGCTGCAACACCTTGCGCTCTCAATCGCCACATCATCTCGCTACCGCTATCTCTCTTTCGCGAACGTCTCTCTCGCGACATCTCTCTCTCGCGTTCGCCTCGCGCTATCCTTCGCATTCCTCTCTCCCCGCGGACCCCTTACCCAAAAAGTTTCATGCGGTCTTTCGCGGATTCCCCTCTCCCCGCAGACCCCTCGCGGACCCGTCACCTAAAATCGCGGACGCTCCCCTCCCCGCGGACCCCTCCCGGACCATAAAATCGCGGACGCTCCCCTCCCCGCGGACCCCTCGCGGACCCTAACCTCGCGGACGCTCCCCTCCCCGCGGGCCTCTCGCGGACCCTAACCTCGCGGACGCCTCCCCCTCCCCGCGGACCCCTCGCGGACCCTAAAATCGCAGACGCTTCCCCCTCCCCGCGGCCCCCTCGCGGACCCTAACCTCGCGGACGCCTCCCCCTCCCCGCGGACCCCTCGCGGACCCTAAAATCGCAGACGCTTCCCCCTCCCCGCGGACGCCTCCCCCTCCCGCGTGACGTCATTCCCCCTCCCCGCGTGACGTCATTCCCCCCTCCCCGCGTGACGTCATTTCCCGCGCCCTGGGTTCCCCTCGCCCCTCACCCCCCCTCATTGCCCCTGAGTTAGAATCGGCATAGTATTACTACTGATATTCAGTAAATTCTAATTTCTAATAATTACTGGTTATAGTTCGGGCTATAACACCATTTAAAATTACTTTCGACTTTAGATTAATTCGATTTTCAATAATATATTTCAAAATTAATTAAGCGTCGATCGCTTTATGAGCTATGCAAATAATTTGTTTGAAACATTTTGTCGTTCGCGTTGCAAATTCAACAAATTGTTTCACAGGATTATGACGAAACACAAAATCGCGCATACATCAACGACAACGCACAAACATTTCGTTTTCCTCCGCGCACGCTTCGCAAATTTTTGTTGTACCACGCAAATGATCAGAACATATTTTTTCACGTTTGGCGTAACTTTAAACGTCTCATCTTGCCGCGTTTCAAAATCATAGAATACAAATGCAACGCGTCCCTTGTTACGTCCGCGCGGAGTCGCGGGGTATAATTCGCGGAGTATATTTTCGCGAACAACGTACTCGGACTATTGCGCAAGACAACGTCGCTTTTCGGAGATTTACTTCCGGGGATTGCCCGCGACGGAGGCTATCCGAATGTATGGTCACGCATCGAGAGCGGATAGATACGAGAGTGAGTAGGAAACACGAATTTGCGTTGTTTAGTCAAAGGTATTCTGGATACCTGTCGAACGAATTGTTAATCGCGTGGAAAACGGTCACTACTGTATTGCCGTCACTATTCGTGTAGGGAGTTTCTTCTCCGTCGAGATACTTTAGATACGCGATTTGACACATGAGACAGTGGTGGTGTGGATCGCGAGTTTGTGTCAGTCTGTTTAAATTACACACGGAACACGTTATTCCAGTAGGCAACTCGCCGATTACGAGAAGGTGCTTTACTGAAATTACCCAATTAGACTTTTCGCTTGTGCTTAATTTGAAGTAACAATGCACAACGCGGCGTCCGTACCATTTTTTTTTTTTTTTTTTAACGTGAAGGAAATCCTTTATGGATACCCATGCCCCTCGGGAAAGAAGCATGGGTTATGTGGGACTGCTTGCTCCCCTTAACCGAGCCACGAATAGTTCGGCTAGGGGGCCCAAGCTTACCGCACTAAAACCCATACGGTGGCCAGCTCGGGCGTTGTAGGGGTTTCCCGGGAATCTGGCGATTGCACTACTTCCGGGAAACCCCCGCCTGACTATCCCATGGGAGTCACTGCGTTTGGTTACTGCGACTCCCTGTCCCTCGCCATGTTGACTTGGCGAGGGACTTGTCTTCCCGACAGTTTGCGGTGCGGAAGGGCCACACTTCCGCACCGCGCCCCCCTGGATACAACTATATCCCCATGAAGGACGGGACCAGATTCGGATTTCCCGCCCGAAGCCTGATCCCCCTCCCCCTGTGTGGGTTTACTGAGGTAGTCCTAGTAGTGGACTACCTCCTTCACACAGGGGGGTAGAGCTTGCCGCACGTTGCACAGGTGGTCCTCCTGTTCTAGAGGACCACTCGTTTGCTCCTTCCCGTGAGGCCTATTTCCGAGGAGAGGATTCAGGTTCGGCTATAATCGCCTCCTCTGTTCCCCCCCTCCTCGGTCTCCTTCTCTCTCCCGGCCTCGGCGGGTGCCGCGGGTTTCGGCGACGGGGTCGCAACCTGCGAGGCGTAGGTACTCGCCCGTCTCCGTCGTCGCCACTGCTCCCGTCACTTCGTGGGGCGCGTTCGCGCTCCCTTTCTGCCTCCTCCTTCTGCAACATTACTGTTTCGCAGAAGGAAGAGACCGCCTTCCAAGCCTCTTCACTGTCAATCATCTTTGGAATGATGACCGACAGTGAGAGGTCTCACCCACCGCCGCCGTAAGGACACCGCGCTCATCGGCCCATGCCAAACAATGGGCCAATATGTGTTGCGCGGTGTCCAACTCATCCCAACAGTGGTGGCAGTGGGTCGTCCGCTCCTTACCGATCTTGCACAGAAAGTCAGCGAAGGATCCATGCCCCATTATTATCTGCGCAAGACGGTATGACACCTCGCCGTGCGTCCTTTCCACCCACTCTTCTAATACTGGACGCACGGCGCCGACGACTCTTCTCCCTGAGTTGGTCTCGGGAATATTGGCAAGATATTCCCTCCACCTTTCCAGGAGACGTCGTCGGGCCTGGACCCTCATGATGCCTTTGACTCTAGCCGTTAACTTGACATTCCGCCTCTGGAGCTCCCGCGTCTGGATGTACGTTTCTTCGTACATCCCCGCGACCTGCTCCATCAGCGGGAGCCCGGCCAGAGTCGTGGCCGCCGCGTGCGAGACCGTTCTGTAGCCGCGAATTACCCTGATCGCTACGCGCCGCTGTATACGTCGCAGTGCGTTCTTGATCTTTCGGGTGGTATTCGCAGCCTCTGCCCATGGGTGCTCCGTATAGGGCTACCGCATTAACGATTCCCGCATACATCCGACGCACTCGACCGTCGGGCCCTCCCAAGTTAGGGAGTAGGCGACTTAGAGCTGCCGCCACTCTCTCCACTTTTGGGCCCAACTGATCGAAGTGATCTATGAAAGTCCATTTTCCGTCCAGGATTAGACCCAGGTATTCATTCGGGTCGTTACTTGGACGGGGGTGTCATCCACCATGACATGGGTCGCCGGTGGCTCTCCTTGAGAGTGTAGGTATAGCGCCTCCGTTTTGTGAGGCGCTACTTTTAGACCCATGCCATGGATGCTACGGACAACGCATGCAACCGCCAGCTCCGTCCTCATCTTTGCTTCCCTCCAGTCTGCTCCCCCGACCAGCACTAACGTGTCGTCTGCATAACAGACGATACTGCAGCCGGGGGGGAGAGCGGTGCGAAGCACATTGTCAAACGCGAGGTCCCACAGCAGGGGGCCTAACACTGACCCCTGTGGGACCCCGCAGGACATCTCCCTCCCGCACTGGAGTCCGTCTCTATTGCGATACTCCAGTCTTCTATCCCGGAAGTAACTCTTTATTACCCTCACGAGGTACGCGGGGACGCAATGCCTTTCCATCGCGATCCCCACTTGATTCCAGGGCAGGGTGTTAAATGCATTGACGATGTCTAGCGACACCGCCATGGCCACCCTGCCCTCTTCCATTTCAGACTCCGCAAGAGATCGGACAATTGTCGCGCTTGATCGCATCAATTGTCGATCTTCTCTCGCGGAATCCGTATTGGTCCTCGTGAAGGTCTGGCCCATCCCGGGACAGGTGTTCGACGAGGCGGTTTGCTACCACTCTTTCGAGTAGTTTCCCCACCTCGTCAAGCAGGCATATCGGTCTGTAAGCGGGAGGAAGTCCCGCTGCACCGCTCCCTTTTGGGATGAGGACCACTTTGGCCCTCTCCCAGACTGGAGGGAAGCTCCCCTCTTTTAGGCAGTCGGTAAAGAGCTGCCTAACGTAGCTCGATACAGACGGATCGTCCAAGGCCAGAACCCAGACCCGTGAATTCCATCCGGTCCCGGGGCCTTATTGCCCCGAGACCTGAGTCTTTTTACAATCCCGACCATCTCTGCCTCCGTGACCTTTAGCTCGTCCTCCCACCCCGCCCGCTCCTCCCGTTCGAAAGGAGCCCGGGCGATGGTGGGGAAGAGCTTGTCAAGCTTCTCCTCAAGGTCCCGGGGGTCCAGGGATTCCGTCACGGAGGGCGCCCTTCGCATTTTGTTCATGACTGTTCTGTATGGACGCCCCCATGGGTCCGAGTTCAGCATGAGCAGATGCTCGTCCCACGCCCTGGCCTTGGCCTTCCTGATTGCCGCGCTGAGGGCGTTACGGTGGAGTTTATAATCCTCGTACGCCTCAACTGTCGCCTCATCGTCGCCGCGCCGCCGAAGTCTGGTGAAGCGACGCCGAGCTCTGGCAGTTATCTGTCTTTGCTCGGCGATTTCTTCGCTCCACCAGTATGCCGCTCGGCGCGGCTTCGCTTTGGCCCGGGGCATGGAGGCATCGCATGCTCTCGTCATCATGTCCCCGAGCCATGTGACCCGGCCATCAATGTCTCCTGGCATTTATGTGCCTGGCCAGGTCGCTGAGGCGACTGCGGCCATCAGCCCGTCTGTGTCGAGCTTTTTGAGGGCCCACCTCTTAGGAGTCTCTGCTCCCTCCTTCCCCTGGACGCGGCTAAGCACCCCTTGGCGGGTGATGTTGACCCTCATCATTATATATAAATGATCCGAGAGGGTCTCGTGATCTGTCACCCGCCACGCCCTGATTCTATTCATCGCAGGGGGGTTTGCCCATGTGAGATCCACAATGGACTCCCCCTGCGGACGAATACATGTGCTTTTCGTGCCTGTATTTTGGATAAACAGGCCGAGTGCCGCTGCCCACGTCTCCAAGAGTCTGCTCCTCGAATCGTTGCGCCGGGAACTCCATAATGCCGACTTGGCATTGAAGTCCCCGGCCACGATAACAGGGCGGCCGGACTGTGATCGCACAGTGACTTCTAGTCCGTCCAGCACCTGCTCAAACTGGGCAGCCCTCAGACTGGGGGTGATGTAACATCCCATTACCGAGATGGGCCCCATTTTACCATGACGCATCCCCATCCATCGCCTATCTTACGGTATGGTGGGGAATTCGTCTCCATCCTCCAAGTTATGACTACGGAGCCCTCGTCGTTAGTGGCCTAACAAGGGTCATTATCGGGCAGCCTGTACGGCTCCGCAGCTATTCCCAAACCACACCCGCCGCCCATTAAGGTCTGTACAAACAGGTCCTGGGCTGCACGGGCATGGTTTAGGTTGGCCTGGAGGAGATTGACAGCCATGTTAACATGTCTTGTCGATCTCCTCCTCGACGACCTCCATGGCCTGTGGCCCGAGTTGGTTCCTCAGTCGCTGGAGACTGGGTTACCTTCTCGGGCCGCTGTGGTTTGGCTCCCTCCATCTTCGCTGGTGCCCCTGTTACTGCAGCGGCCGCCGTTCTTTCCGGACGTGGCTTCCGCTGCTCCAGGGGCTTCTGCGTTTCCTTGGGAGTCGCCGGGTTGACTCCCTCTCCTACCTTCTCCTTGCCGGGTGTTTTGAGAGCTTCCGGCACCCTTGTTTCCTGGGCTCCTCTTCTTGGGAGGGGTGCATAGTGCACTCCTCATTCGATGGTTCGAAGGAACCCCGGCCTCCTCATAAAGCATGCACTTTGAGGGACACTTGCAATCTCTCGCAAAGTGCTCCTCCGTGCCACAGTTGTAGCAGGCTTTTCGTCTGTCTTTGTCACTCGTACAGTGCTCTTGGACATGCCCCTTGTTCATGCATTTAAAGCATTGAAGGGGCCTGTCCTTGAGCAGCTCCATTGTCGCATGCACCCACCCGAACTGGATTCTTCGGGTTTCCAGGATCTTTTGGGCGGGTGCAACCGGGCATCGGATCCAGACGGTGCCCATTGTCCGTGAGACGAATTTTATAGGCCCGACTTTGAGGTCATCCGGTCTACATTTGCCTATCTTGGACAGTGTAGCGCAAATTTCCCTCTCCGTTGTAGCCTCATCTAGGCACACGGCGTCCGTACCTATATTTAGTTTTATATTCTTCGCAGTCTGGGGAATTCTTTGACTGCGATTATTTTGAAAGGGTCTGGTTTTCCTCCTTCACTACTAATTAAGTGGCCTAAATAGCCGACCTC
Organism: Prenolepis imparis; assembly: GCF_030444845.1. Lineage (NCBI taxonomy): Eukaryota > Metazoa > Arthropoda > Insecta > Hymenoptera > Formicidae > Prenolepis > Prenolepis imparis. The sequence continues at coordinate 42,930 of NW_028141384.1, read as the reverse complement.
TTTTCTCAGGAATTCGCATTTGTCCGGCTGGAGTTTGAGGTTCGCTCCTCGCAACCTTTCGGCTAATTTATTGAATTTAATGTTGTGCTCTTGTAAAGAGCTCGCGTATAGTACGATATCGTCTAGGTATACAAATAACTCTACTCCTTGTAGTCCGGTCAATACCTGGTCCATGAGTCTTTGGAACGTCGCGGGTGCGTTCTTTAGTCCGAACGGCATGCATTTAAACTCGTAATGCCCGTGCGGCGTTGAAAATGCGGTTTTTAGCGCGTGAGACTCATGCATCGGTATTTGGTGAAATCCGGATGCGAGATCAAACACGCTGAAATATTTAGCGCTGCCTAGTTGATCGAGTATTTCCACAATGTTAGGTAGGGGATAGGCGTCGCCGATTGTCTTTTCGTTCAGGGCGCGATAGTCTATTACCATCCGCCAGCGCTTATTACCTTTGGAGTCGGATTTCTTTGGCACTATCCACAAGGGGGAGTTGTAAGGTGAAGCTGACGGCTGTATAACGTTTTCTATTAAGCCTTGTATTTGTTTGTTAATCTCCTCCTTGTGTATAGGCGGAAATCTATATTGTTTGGTATGGACCGGAAGATCGTCAGTCGTCGGGATAGTGTGTGAAACAGTGTCAGTGGAATGCAGTTTATCGGACGGAAGGTGGAACAGATCGTCCTGATTATTTATAAGGTTATGGACGTGTTCCGTCTCTTCCTCGTTTAAGTGTTCGAGCCGCAGCAAAGACTGTATTTCTTCGTTACGGGATTGTACGCTGCTCCCGTTTAATGTTGCGACATGTCTTGTTTGTTTAGGAGTGATCGTTTCGTGCCCTAGGGACGAGATATCGCTCTCTAAACTTTTACGATGTTTAGACAAAGGATGGGTATCCGGAAGAGTGTGTGCTTTTATGACTCTGTGAAGAACAGGATATGGAATTTGAGTTAGTAAGGTTTTGAAGACCGGATGTAGAATATATTTCAACCTCGTGGAGCTCAATGCTCGGTAAGGTAATTTTACAATCTTCTTCGCCCGTGTTTATCGCGCTTATATACGCCTTTCCTTCACGGTTGGTAACGACTGCATCTCCTAAGTAGATTTTGTCGTTTGCGTCCGCTGTACATAACCTACGCGTACGTTAGGGTTTTTTACGCGGAGTGGGAGAACGGTGCTCGACCTTGCCGGGATCGTTACGGTTTCATTGTTGACAAAGGCAATTGGCGATCCTTGCCATACGACGCAATGTTTTAGGTAATCTATTTTAGTCGCGTTGCGTAAAAAGTCGGATCCTAGGATTCCGCCCTGTGAGATGGGAAAGTCGTCTCGGACAACGTGCAACTTAATCTTGTGACCTAAATATTCGACGTCGGTCGACCCGAGAGTTTTAATTTTACTTTTCGTTATTCCACTAAGGAATATGATAGTATTTGAATCAATATTTGTCTCGGGGTGTATTTTGCTTTGCTTAACAAGGTTCGGCGCGGCTCCAGTGTCTATCATAAAGATTGTTTCTTGCGATAAGCCATCTGCGCATATAGATACAGTGGGTGCGTGGGAGAAGTCGTCGGGACTTAGCATTGTGATCCTTGTGCTTCTTCCTGCTGTTCCGCGACTATCGTTCTTATCGGACGGACTGCTTCCCGAGAGGTTCTCGCTCGAGGTTCGTCCGCTGGCCTCGAGGGGCGAGGGAAGTTTCCCTGCTCTTGACGTGAGTTGTTATACTGTCTTTTCCGGCATTCGTCGATCTCATGCCCTGGGTGTTTGCAATACCGGCACAGTTTAGTGGGCTGACTATCGCGAGGAGGGGCGACGTTCGCGTTTGAATTCGCGTTAGGGGATCTGCGCTCGTTATTGTCACGTCGTCCTTCCGGTTCTCGAGAAATAGCGTGTCTTACATATGCGCCACGGGGAGGAGCGTTCGCGAGGTAACTTCTAGAGCGGTTTCCATCGCGCGGTGGTGCATTGTGGTAATTGGGCGTTGAGCGTATTCGTTTCGCGGCCTATCTGGTTGACGGCGGTCTTGAGTTTTGTATCGCTCTCTGTCTAGCTCTTCTCGTTTCGCGAGGGCCTTGGCTTTTGCAAAAGCCTCGAAGGGGAAGATGTAGAGGCGCCTGTCCATCTATAACCTATATTGTAGCGGAAGGCCATCGCAAAAAGAGCGCGCGGTAAGCTCATCTACGTCGGTTCTGCGTCGAGGATAGCGGAACGGAGGTCTTTAACGCGACTTATGTAGTCTAGCATGTGTTCGTTCGGTTTGAGATATACTGTGCTGAGCTCTCCGCGGTATTGGTCAATCGTTTTCGCAGATCCGAAGGCGATGTTTAAAAGGTCGATTAGTTGAGTGACGGTTTCACAAGGTTCGTCTTCGACAGCGTAGTTTACTACACTAAATATTATTTTAGTTTGGTTTGCCCGTTGAAGAATTTGTTCATTTACAGTTAATGTAGAACGTTATTGTTACTCTTAAGTGAGACCGAAGAATCTTAAGTTGACGAGAGATATTTCTTTCACTTACCTTTTAGTCGAGCTGTAGTTGGTGGGTGGCAGTTCCACGATGCTTTCTCGTATTGTTCGTACAAGACTTCAGCTCTGCGTCGGAGATACCCGGATTTGCGGGGGTTGTTTTCTGGGATGTCGAGTGGCGGGAACTCAGGTTTTTCGATGTCGATTTGCGATAATTTCGCGGGCCACTCTCTCAGTAGCACGTGTTTAGTGAATAATGCCTCGTATTCAGGATCGTTGTGATAATCTGTGCCAATAATAGCTGAATATTCGTTTGGTTTTGCCGGGTGGTAATAATGCGCGATTATTCGACGAAGCTGATTCTTCCTTCCTGCACGGCGTGTCTTAGCCATTATAAATCATATAGAAAATTCTGGAGACTGCGTTACTTTCACAATAAGTCGACGTGCGGCGGTCCTCACTGTCGGTTATTGTTTCGGTATATAACTGTGAGCGGGTTGTCCTCTCGAAACGGTCAGTACAGGTTCCAGAATTTAATAGAAGAAGTGAATTGTTTAGCGACGATGAGCGGTTCGTCCTCTCTAAATCGCAGCCTAGAATTCGTAATCGATAATAGTTTATTTAATAAGAAACTATACGACACGTGCACGCTGGAGAAACAACTAAATTTAGAGATTTTGAGAATAAAATGTAAGATGTAGGACTAGAAACACGTGAGGTTAAAGATGAGGTTGTATTTTCAAATAAATATTAGGATTGTTAATATAAAACACAATTTATTTAAAGTTAACACTAGACGCACTTAATACAAGAAATCAAACCTTAGAGTTAGAGCTTATTATTAGATTTAGAATTAGAGTTAGAATTCGAACTAGGATTTAGAGTTAGAGAGCGTTCGGAGTAGAACTGCTCTGGTTGGAGTCGCGATTAGAACTGGCTAAGTTTGGGACTGATCTGAGGTCCTTCGTTTCGGCGGCTCGGCGTTGCGGCGGCCCGAGGTTCAGGACGCTTGCCATAGTGGGAGCGCTTGGTGGGAAAGTTCCTAGGCGCTACGCAGCCACGTTAAGGCAGTGATGCAAGATTTCACGCGCGACAGCCACTTCGCGACAGCCATCTTGCAGTGGAGGGGGTAGGTCGGCAGCGCAGAGCGCACCGAAAAGATGAGAACCCTTGTCCTTCGAACATTTGTAGAAGAGGACAGGTATATATCTTTTGTCCTTTATTTTCTTTTGATAGAATAGAGCTACGAATTTCGAGCGAATCCGGAATACTGGCGATAGCGAGTAGGCGATGCAACCCAATATGCAAAAAGAAAATATAAAATATAAAAAATATATTTAATATTATAAAATAATATTAATAAAATTAATATATTTTAAACATAAATTAAGTAACTTATATTTAAAATTTTAATTAAAAATAATTATTAATTAATAATAATTATAAGTATATTTTATATATAAAAATCCACTCTTGGCCAATATATACACCTTTCTATTAAAAAAGATTTTTTATCTTTAAAGAAATAATTGTAATAAAATAATATTTTAATTTATAAATATTGTTTAAGATTTTATTCTTTTTATTCCCTATTTATTTTGTACTAATGTACGACGTACATATTGTTGCTCAACGGAAACTGTGAGAAGGTGGTGGTTTCTTCCGTCAAAAAATTTAAAATATTGTATATTGGGAAATGTATTTCAATCATTATATTCGGCTTCCCGACGAGCCGTGTTTACCTTTTTTGCGCGTGTTGATCGTTTTACCGCGCGTCTCGTCTTGTCAAGCAGCTCTCCAATCAGCTGTTTGACACAATAAAATCTAGCGACAGGTTTTTGACATTTATGTCTTCGAAATTCGTCGAGTCAGCTGTAGACCGTTTTACTATAAACATCTCTCGTTTTCGAGCAATTAGCTCTTGATCAGTATATATATTTCGCTTTAACAAATAGTATAAAGTAACGAAAAATATGTGTTGAATTAACGAAGCCCCGAAAAGCTCGTAAGCGAAGTTTTGCAGAAGCTTGGCTTACAGACGACCGATACAAATCTTGGGTATGTAAAGTATCATCTGATAGTAGTCTTTATTTTATTGCAGTGTTACGTCCTGTGGACTGCACGATTCTTTTCTCCTCCCCGATTTACGCAGATTCGCGTTCCGCGAACATATTAATTATAAGACCGAAATTAGTTATAAGAATTAAACGGAGAAAGACAGTGATTGTGAAACAACTCGATCGGTGAGATTACGAAACCTACACTTTGATCAATAAGTCATAGGTAATGTTGAAATATCACGATCGACACACGCTATCAGTAGACCAAAGATCGGAATTAGGAAAGAACTCTTCATACAAGGAAGCAATACGTTGCGCAAAGGGGATTAAACACCGAACGTATGACTATGAGTCACAAGAAAAGAAGACACCCTTTGCCCTATAGGAAGGGCAGACGAATAGTATGAAAGCAGCGAATCTTCCAAGAATGCTCTCTATTAATTCCGCCTACGTCGTGGCAGTTACACACTTCTGGATCCTCGCATTAAACATATATTTTGTGACCGTCGGGGCTCAACAACCAGCTACCAGTCAACCTACACCTTCGCCCACACCACTCGAAGGAACCATCGATCCTGAAGATCAACCTATAGCTGCCAACCCGCTCACCAAATAATATACAGTGAGTACTTTCATTCTTCTACGATCACGGAAGTGAATAAATCCCCGGAATCGCGACTAAACTTAATAAGTAGTGGAAATCGCTGCCTCGTCGAGCATTGAAACGCGCTCTCCGATTGAAACGAGACGATCAAAAGCCAACGCGAATCCTCAACCGCCTCATAGCACATCAACGTTACACACACACTCATATATAATTGTTTATACATGTCCACAAATTCAAATGTCTAATTCTCCGAATATTATTAAGATTTTATTTTTTTTGAATAAATGATAATTATTTACATTACGCGAATTTAAAGTCTTATTTAAACCCCTGCGTTCCTTCATATATCCCCCGAGATCGCACAAGGTCCTATCCCGCGTAAAAGGGATTTAATTCCCTTACCGAAAAGGACCGACGAACGGACCCCTGAAATAAGCCAGGTAAAAGCGACTATCCAGTCGTTGACCTGCAAAAGGGCCAGACAGTCCGTTCGACCCGAAATCACTCCGATTTCGGGAAAACGCTGTTACGACCTTCGAGCGGCCTTTCCTTCGTGCAGGCCAGGACGTAACATACGTTTAATTGGGGGCTCGTCCGGGATTGAAATGTGCGATCTTTGGGAATAGGAATGAGTAAAGGGACTAGAAGCACAACGGACAAAGACGAAATAGATGAACTTTACAAGACCGCGTTAGAAACACCACACAGAACACACGTGAATCTAAATCAAAATTCACAGCATCTACGCCTCGACACGTACATTTTTTAGGAGATTCTAATTTAACCGAAATAAGTGAATTACCCGACGAATCCGACCAAGTCGAATTTATTGACTCAAAAAATCAGATTTTCAAAATTAATATCGATAATTCTAACGGCGAATCCGGAGGTCCACCAATAAACATGGCTAACGCTAATCCTTTCGCCACTTTAAAATACGCGGTCGAAGCCGTTCCCTTTTTTGACGGTAGTAACACCCCACTAAATTATTTTATTGAGGGATGCGAGGAAGCAAAATCTATGCTCCCTAAAGAGGCAGAGTGTCAATTCGCTAAAATTATAAGAACGCGAATAGTGGGGGAAGCGTGTCGTACTATACAAGATCAAGATTTTAATACCGTAGCTGCATTAACAACGTATTTGAAGAAAATTTACGGTCCCTCCAAAAATGTCTATCAATTACAAGGAGAATTAGGTTGCGTTTATCAGAAAAATAATGAAGATGTCGTCACTTACGCGAATCGGGTTAAACTTCTCGGAAAACAAATACTAGAGGCATATCGAAGCTCAGGGAACGCCATGCCTGAACAGGATATAAAAGCAACTATAGAAACAGATATGTGTAAATGCTTTATTAGAGGACTAAAACCCGAAATAGAACAAAGAATAGCACGAGACTTAAACGTACAGGAAACCGTGGCCGACGCGTTAAAAATAGAAAGAGAGCTTCAACAAATGACAGATTTATGACAAGGCGCTAAATCAAGTCAACATTCACCGCTACCTGTTAATCTATCTCGAGAAGTCTGCCAAATCTGTTATAAAGAAGGACATGCAGCAAGTAGTTGTCGAAAGCTCACTCAACTTTCACCACAAAATCAAAATCCTTTCGGAAACACAGGAACGGATATTTTAATCTGTCAAATTTGTAAAAAACGCGGGCATAGCGCAGATAAATGTCGGTTACGCGACCCACGATCTCGACAATCAATTAACGTAATTCAGGAAAAGGTCATTACTTGTCAATTATGCTCTAAGATTGGTCATAATGCAAAATCATGTCGACAGAATAACTTTAATCAACAAACAAATAAATCTTTAGTAATTTGCCAATGGTGCGATAAATCCGGTCACTCGGCTAATAATTGTTGGAAGAAACAAAATGAACGCAATACTAATATCGTGTGTCAAACTTGTAACAATTATGGCCATATCTCTAGAAATTGCCGCTCTAAAATCAATCCAATACCAACACATAAAGACAATTTATTCTGCCGATATTGCAAAGAACAGGGCCATCTTCTCGATACATGTCAATTACGAATTACGAGTAACAATCGCCGCAAAGAAAAAGAGCAAGGAAACTACAACGGACCCTCGACATCGGATGTAAAATCGGGGGCCGAGCGAACATCACACCCATCCGTGCAGCGGCAAGCCAAGTAAATAACTACGAACCCGAAATCAGGCCTGTAACTGTAAGCCTCGACAAACATAGTCGCGTGCCTACGGTACAGGTTGAAATCGATAAAATTACCACTCAAATAACCTTTATGTTAGACACGGGATCCGGACCGAATATAATTAAAGAAAATTTTGTGCCCAAAAATACAAGTATTAATTATTCGAATATTTTAAAATTAAATGGCATAAACAATTATCCTGTCTATACCCTAGGAGAAATTACACTAACACTTTTTGAATTACCGGTATTATTTCACATCGTTGCCAACGATTTTCCGATTCCACAATCCGGAATATTAGGAAACGATTTCTTCAAACAAACTTTTTCAAAAATAGATTACGCTCAAGGACATTTAGATATTTCCGGAATTAATGTGCCCTTTTTCTCCCCGGAAACCATAATAGTATCTCCAAGATCAGAATCGCTATTTTTTGTGAGGATAGAGAACCCTGAGATTAAAATAGGATATATACCGAAATTAAAAATAGAACATGGAATTTTCCTAGGAGATACTATCGTAGAAACTATTTCTGGAAAAGCATATCTAAATGTCATAAGCACTCTAGATGAAGAAATAGAAATTCGCGTACCGACACTTCGTTTAAAACCACTGAACGAACTATTTAACGACGATATCGAAATTATTGATAACAAGAAAGAGGGGTCAGATAACGACCAGACTAACGTTAACACAGACCATGAAGATAAAGATACGATGATATTTAGAGACAATGAGGATGAATTTTCAATAATGATTCAAGGAAAGAATAAAATTAAAAGTAAGAGAGGGAATAAAAATTATTTAAACGAAAATTATAATAATCCAAAAATCCTTTTAGAGGGAAGTTACCAAACCTCTCCTGAAAATTATAATAAATCAAAAATCCTTGGAGAGGGAAGTTACCAAACCTCTCCTGAAAATTATAATGGTCCAGAAATCCTTGAAGAGGGAAGTTACCAAACCTCTTCTCAAAATTTTGATAATCCAAAAATTATTGGAGAAGAAAGTTATAAAAATCTCCCAAAAGAAAAAATTCCTAGAATTTCGAAGGAAAAATGTCAAACCTTGTCAGAAAATTCTAGCTCCGTCGATTCCGAAGAGGGAAGTTACCAAACCTCATTTCATAATTCGACACAACCTTTTTCCAAAAATTCAAAGGATCGTTTATCCCTTCCAAAACTTACATTTCCAAAAACTGGATTATCTGTTATAAATAATGAAAATGAATTAGAAACCTCTCAAGTTACAATGGAAAATCTTCTAAAAGAAGCTCAAGAATATAATAAAGATATTGAAAAAATAAATAATAAAACAGTCAAGAATAAAAAAGGACCGTCTCCAAAAATCTCAGCATCCTTATTTGACAAATCTCAAGAAATTATAAAAAATTTCCCACGAAAACGAAAATTAAATCATAAAGAAAAACACCAAATTAATGTAGAAAATATCGATCTACATAACTGCCTAGTAGTTTCCGAACAACCAAAGGAAACTCGATTTACTCAAATTATGGAATTACTGCGGTTAGAACATCTAAATAAAGAAGAACAAGAGAACGTATTAAAATTAATAACAAACAGTCAAGATCGATTTCATATTCCTGGAGAAAAACTGACCGCTACTCATGTTTTACAACATCAAATAACCACTATAGATGATCGACCGATTAACACTCGTCAGTATAGATTCCCGCCATTACACAAAGAAGAAATAAAGAAGCAGGTAGAAGAACTGTTAGAAGGAAGCATCGTAAAACCGTCTCAATCACCTTATAATACGCCCATATGGATCGTGCCAAAGAAAGGAGACTCGAAGGGAAACAAACGCTGGAGAATGGTTCTCGATTTTCGAGCGTTAAACGACAAAACTATCGGTGACGCTTATCCATTACCCAACATCGTAGATATATTGGATCAATTAGGAGGAGCACAGTACTTCTCAGTATGCGATCTAGCTTCCGGATTCCATCAAATAAAAATGGATCCTGCCGACAGTCATAAAACAGCATTTACCACTCCTTTCAGTCATTATGAATTCGACCGAATGCCTTTCGGATTAAAAAATGCACCTGCTACCTTTCAACGATTAATGGACCTAGTATTGACTGGATTACAAGGCGAGGAATTATTTGTCTATATGGACGACATTGTTATTTATGCTACCTCTGTAGAAGAACATGAACGAAAATATAACGCATTAATAGAGCGACTTCGTAAAGCCAACTTAAAATTACAACCAGGCAAATGTGAATTTCTAAAAAATTAAGTAACATATTTAGGACACGTAATTAGCAAAGATGGAGTAAAACCTGAACAAAAAAAAATTAGAAGCAGTACAACAATTTCCGAGACCCAAAACACCGAAGAATATTAAACAATTTTTGGGACTTGCAGGTTATTATAGACGATTCATACCGAACTTTTCTAAATTTGCAAAACCACTTACTTCTTTACTGAAAAACGACACCGCTTTGAATGAACAGCCGTACAAGAAGAATCATTCGAAATTTTAAAACAAAAATTATGTGAAGAACCTGTATTGCAATATCCTAACTTTTCGAAACCATTTATCTTAACCACAGACGCATCAGGAATAGCAGTAGGAGGAATATTATCACAGGGAGAAATAAATAAAGATCGACCGATCGCGTACGCTTCTAGAACCCTCACCGATAACGAAATAAAATATGACACATACGAAAAGGAAGCTTTAGTTATAGTATATTGCGTCAAACATTTTCGACCGTATTTATATGGGAGAAAATTTACATTAGTCACCGATCATAAACGATTATTATGGTTTAAAAATGCTCAAGACGCAAACATGCGAATATTACGCTGGAGACTAAAATTAGCCGAATACGATTACGATGTCGTATATAAGGCAGGAATAACTAACGTAAATGCAGACGCATTATCAAGAAATCCAATAAATCTAGAAGAAATCGATTGTAAACTAATAAAAGAAAGAAAAACCTTAAATCCAAACAACCCCGCAGATGCAGAAATAATTTCAAAAATGTTAGAAGAATCAGATAGCGAAGAAGAAGAAGAGGAAGACGATTTTCATTTATATCTCTCAGATAACGAAGAACCCATACCTGAAGCTAATTTTGTCAAAAACAATAACGATTCTATACCTTTTACACTCGAAGAAATAAATGAACCGACCATAATACAAACTACAGAAAAAGTATTAATACACGATCCACCTAAACAAGACAGAATAGACAAGATACAGACAAGAAGCCAAACTGCAGGACAAGGTAATAAACAAAAAACTACTAAGGAAGAAGATAATATTGAACAAAACAAAGAAAAAAACGACACATCAGACAAGGACCTCGACACCGAAGAGGAAGAAGAAGACGAAGAAGACATTATAAATCAAAATCTAAAGGCAAGGAAAGCGAAACCCAGAATTATCGAAAATAAAATAATTAAAAGCAACATCATAGATTCTCGCGAATTATTATTCCTACGAAAAGATAACGTAGCATATTTTGTCGACACCCAAGGAAATCCTTTAGACTCAGGATCTCAGAAACTTTCCGAGCGAAACGAACTACCAAATTTAGGATCTCTTACCTTGGGCAAAGCCAAGGCCATAAAATACAAACACTACTATCATATCGCGCTACCTGTTAACGACGAACAACGAGTAGGCCCTACGGCAACTCTAGATCACATCTTAAAAACCTTGAAAGATTTAAATAACGTTATCAAAAATTTAAAATTAGAAACAATTAGCATTGCAAAAACCGATTTCATTAATAACGTTCCCTGGAACAATATCAAGGTACAACTACAATTGATATTTATTAACTCAACTACGAAAATAATTATTTGCAATGGACAAATTAAATATCTACCGAAGGATTTGCGTTCTGTCATAATCGACGAAATGCATTGCTCACCAACAGGAGGACACCGCGGAGTAACCAAAACATATAATAGAATTAAACACAATTATTATTGGGAAAATTTGAAATCAGACGTTCAAAAACACATACAACAATGTTTACAATGTCAACTGAAAAAACTCGTTCGAGTTAAAACAAAACAACCAATGATAATCACAGACACGCCTGGCACTTCGCTTGATAAAGTAGCTATGGATATCGTAAGCCCACTACCTAAGACCGAAAGAGGCAACGAATATATTAACATTACAAGATCAGCTAACAAAATATTGTATGGGGATACCGCTACCTGACCAAACCTCAGAAACCATTGCGGAAGCCTTTGTAGACCGTTTTATTTGCGTGCTCGGAGCGCCGAAAGCTATACTTACAGATCAAGGAAGAAATTTTATTAGCGATTTAATGAAGAAAATTGCCAAATTATTCAAAATACGAAAATTTCGCATAACAGCTTTTCATCCTCAATCAAACGGATCATTGGAGAGATCACATCACGCACTCAGCGAATACTTAAAACAATACGCAAACGAGCAAAAACAATGGGACAGATGGATCGGATTAGCTATGTTCAATTATAATACTAGCGTACATACACGAAGCCACAAAACACACTCCGTACGAACTAGTTTTCGGAAAAATAGCACGAGTTCCGTCAAATGAACTTCTTCCACCTGAAGATAAATTAGCAAATTATGAAGACTATTTAATAAATCTTGTCACACAACTTCACACGATTCAACGTAATGCGCGCGAAAACGTAGTAACAGCAAAAGTCAAATCAAAAAAATATTACGACAAAAAATTAAACCCTCAGACCTTTAAACCCGGAGATCAGGTATTCTTGTTAAAAGGACCGAAACCAGGTAAATTCGGAGACCAGTATACCGGACCTCATGAAATTTTAGAGATATTAAATAAAAATAATGTAAAGATCAAAATAAAGAAAAACAGCCGCATAGTACATCCTAATCGTTTACGAATATCGCACATCAAACCAATATCTAATAATAAACGTGGAAACGCGGCTTCATCAGAAGCATCGACAAGCCTATCTGGATGGTCCAAGTAGTACTAGGCGACTGGAGCAGGACAACCTGGTACCACGCGAACGATGTTTACATCCTAGAAGATAGATTCAAAGAATTGCCATGGCAGGCCATTATCTGCGGGTTAGCCTATACCAAGGCCCCCACCAACAAAACCACTTGGCCCAGGAGGACACGCCTTATGTCAACTCCTTCTAGAAAAATAACAAGGATGGATTAACATCATACATCCCTTGAGACAAGGAGCGGCACTCGTAAAACTACATATGAAAACCGACAGCGAATTCAACAGAGCATACAACGTTAGAGTACTTGTCAAACTAGGACATGCAGAGCTGCACACAAAAATCACAGCCGACGTCGAACCCGCCTTATAAATGAAAACATATATATATATATATATATATATATATATATATATATAACCAACACGTATACACCAATATTTTAGTTTAATATTCTTCGTAATCGTGAACGTGGAATCATTTTCCATTCTATAGAAAAACTACCTGATCGTCAGTTCCATTATAACAATGCCAATATATCATCAATTCCAATGGACTCCTGAAATAACAGAAGAAATACGGCAAAGACCCATCGACGGCGTGAGACCACAAGATCACCCTGAAACTTATTTAAAATTGATGGAAATCCGATGTGTCATACAAGCACGGGGGAACATCTATCAAAATACTGAAGACTACTCTAAAATCTGCCAAGAATGTTATAATAAAATATCAACCAAGGAGGAGTATATGACACTACCACCCCACAATCTAGTCCATAAGGACTCAGCAGACAACCAAACAAACTGCACTAAGTGCGAAATAATAATCGTACTAATAAAACCTGCAGAAGAATGTATCGAATGTATAGAAGAATTTCTATACGTTAACTACGAACACCTGGTAGACGGATGGGGCCAAGCTGTGTTTCCCAGAAGGAAAGAAGAACGGTAAAAGGAAACAACCATAAATCACTGACAACGATCAGGCAGTAAACCGCGTGTTATTTCAAAAATATTTCACACCTCCTATTTATCGATATGGACAAATAAAGGGAAAAAGATTCCACGCGCACGAAACGCGTCCTTACCAGTAATAAAATAAAATAAAAAAAATGTAAGAAAAGAACGAAAGAATAAGGAAGGGGTTTTGGTGGTCGCCTCTTTCTTTCCTCCTTTTAAAAAAAAAGAGATACATGTTAACTAAAGGAAGCACAATTAACCAACGGGTTAAATGTGGTTCTTTCTACCGATATTCGTAAATCGCGGCAAGAAAATAATCGAAAATTTTTCATTTCTTTTTTGCAAATGTTGTGTTACACCCCCAACATTTGTCTAAGATGGGGGGTGTTACGTCCTGTGGACTGCACGATTCTTTTCTCCTCCCCGATTTACGCAGATTCGCGTTCCGCGAACATATTAATTATAAGACCGAAATTAGTTATAAGAATTAAACGGAGAAAGACAGTGATTGTGAAACAACTCGATCGGTGAGATTACGAAACCTACACTTTGATCAATAAGTCATAGGTAATGTTGAAATATCACGATCGACACACGCTATCAGTAGACCAAAGATCGGAATTAGAAAAGAACTCTTCATACAAGGAAGCAATACGTTGCGCAAAGGGGATTAAACACCGAACGTATGACTATGAGTCACAAGAAAAGAAGACGCCCTTTGCCCTATAGGAAGGGCAGACGAAAGTAGTAATACTATGCCGGTTCTAACCCATGGGGCTCCGAGGGGGGTGCGGGGCGCGGGGGTTCTCCGTGGCGAGGGGTATGACGTCACGCGGGGCGGGGGTATCTCGGGGGCGCGGGGGCTGACGTCACGCGGGTGGAGGGGGATGTTTCGACAAAGGAGGGGGGGGTCTAAGCATGTTCGGCAACTGATTATCTTTGTGATTTATGGCTACCCGAAGCCATAAAACTGTTTTTCATTTTATGGACATTTTATCATTAGGAAAGGAATGAAGATTTTAGGGCCGACGCTGCGACGAACATGTCAAACGTTATTTATAGGGGTGCAAATGTAAAAGCGTTGACGTTCGGCAGCTTTGTACTCTCGCGGAAAATCGGTCGTAAACGAGAGCGAAACATTTTCCTAAATATCTTTTAAGGAAGAATTGCGATAATTTTGAGAGGGGTGGGGTTGAAGCTTATGGAGAGAGAGTCTGTCTCCACATCAAAAAGTCTCGAACAGTCGCCGAGCGAAGTGAGTGTAAAAAATAGTGAAAAAAAATGACTGGAGGTTTTCTGCGCCGTACGCTCCCCGAAATAGTAAGTTGTACAATTTATTTAAAACTATTGTACAGAATATTGCAATATGTTTAGATATATATTAAATATTCATATTTTTCAGATGATCTATAACATTGTGCAAAATTTACGGTCGCAACATGTGGTGGAGCAAGGTTTAACTGAACGAGAGTGGGTGAGAATGCTGAGGTGGGAACATCGACAAATGTTTGCAGAAATGTGGTGCGAAACTGCAGAGGCGCGGGAAATGGATGCCAATAACAGTTGGCTATGGGAGAACATGTATGCTCTTCGGGAACTGTTTGGCCTAGAGCCATATCCACCAGAACCTGTGGTGGAAAATTGGAACTAGTAAGTATTTCTTTTTAATTATAAATTATTAAAATAATTAATAAAAATTTTCTGTTATGCAGGAGTCCCCGCCCAGCCGTCGCCTCCGCTTCTCACAGCACCTAGCATTCAGCTGCCTCATCGCCTCGCATCCACAATCGTCGGCTTTACCATAGCCACCTCCATCACCGACAATTTTTATATATTATGATATTCATTTATATTTTCATCTTTATATTTTCATCTTTATATTCTTATCTTTATATTCATTTATATATATTTTTTAAAATTTTATATCCATTTTATATTCACATTTATATATTCACATTTATATACATTTATATCCATTTATATTCTTTTAAACACACACACACACACACACACACACACACACAAATGTATAATACACATTTATTCATAATTAAAAATAATTAATATTAAATTAATATATTCATTTTAAAAATTCCTCTTCTTTTCCTTCACTGCGTCATCTCTCGCATGCGCCTCTCGCTATCTCTGTCTCTCGCGTTCACCTCGCGCTCTCTCTTTCTCTCCTAAGCGCTATCTCTAGCAGTCCCTAACCTCGCGTCATCTCTCTCTCTCTCTCTCTCTCTCTCCTCGCCGCAACATATCTCTCCTTCACGTTCGCCTCACACCCTCTCTTTCTCTCGCGTTCACCTCGCGCTCTCTCTTTCTCTCCTAAGCGCTACCTCTCTCGCAGTCCCTAGCCTCTCGG
This sequence comes from Prenolepis imparis, assembly GCF_030444845.1. NCBI lineage: Eukaryota > Metazoa > Arthropoda > Insecta > Hymenoptera > Formicidae > Prenolepis > Prenolepis imparis. The sequence continues at coordinate 27,314 of NW_028141384.1, read as the reverse complement.
TCCCTAGCCTCGCGATCCCTAGCCTCTCAGTCCCTAGTCTCGCGATCCCTAGCCTCTCAGTCTCTAGCGTCACGTTCCCCCTTCCCCGCATGACGTCATCCCCCACAAAGACCGTGCAACGAGCTACGTATGAGAGCTGGGACTGGTTATGGGTGGGAGAAAGATGGAGAATGGAAATGCATGCAAAGAAATTACATCATAATTTAGACTTAAAAACTCTTTATTCTTCTTTTAAATATTTTTTTTCTTACATATTATGGACTAAAAACTAAAGCTGCCAGCTCGCAATCGATGAGCTGATGCTTGTTGAAGGCGTCGCTAGCGCGTATTACATTTGATACTTCTTTAGGATTCGTTACATTGGACGCGATATTTGAAAATTGCGTAAACTTGATATCGACTGTATTGGTAATTTTAACCAATCGGTCAAAAGTTACATCAATGCAAGGATCGAGATCGAACATACGGTGTAACGTCGATTCGATCATCATCATGCATACATTTGAAGATTCAAGACTTATTAACTTGGCATCGTTAATCGTACGAACTCGCACTGTTAACGGTCCAACGCTTATAAAACTGTAGGCATCTTTAAAATCGTTTCGAAGCAGATTCTGAATATTGTGACGTTGCTCGTAGAGTCCTTTCCACGCTTCGAGAGATAGTATCAGTTCCTTTCCTCGATGATCTCCTATGGCGATTTCCACGTAACTCGGTGGATCCACTTTGATACCAATTTCGAGGAATTTAAATTCCGTAGCTGTCAATGCGTATCGTCTGCCTAGTATACGAACCGCACGACGCTCCAATGAAATGCTGTAAAAATGAAATTAGTTTGAAAATAATACAATTTGTAAAAAAAAAAAAAAAAATATAAAGATAGAAAGAAGTTAAACTTACTCGTCACATTTATTCTCAAACGATGGAGTGTCATCACGACTCGGGACGTAATTATTCATAGGTCTGCCGGAGCCACTGCTTCTTTTAGCGTAGTACATATTTCCAGATTTTAAAAGTGAACCACCAGTATGAACGGTTAACGCTACACTGATCGTATAAAATTAAGAATATACGTGACGCTTATTTTTAAAAGTAGTGGGGTAAATGTGGTGGGAGATTCTAGAATACTATTGGCGCTATGAAATTTAGGAGAAGGGGAAACGGCACTCGGATAAAAAGAATTCTTAGAAACGATTTGTGAGGAAAGGATTGGGGAAGGGGGAATAAGAGATAAAACACATTAATGTTTAAATATTTTATTTTTCCAAATCTTGCAATTCTTTCTGGCGTTGCGACCACCAGTTAAATATTTTGAATACATTTTGTAATGCGCAATTCTTAACATGTTTTCCACATCGCATAGTGTTTTTAACATCTAGATTATTTAGAGACTCGATATCGTCGTAATCAGCATCCAAGGTCTCAATAATGAAACCGTTTCCCGCATCATCCAATATATCGGCTAACCATTCTCACTTCTCAAGTCCTTTTACATATACGAGAATGGATTCTTCTTCTTCTTCATGTGGTCCACCAATGATAGCTGTTGTAATCAAACGCTGAGCCATGCTGTATGGAACGTTTCCATCTTCCCATTGCAATCCATGATGATTTCGAGTCAACCATGAGGCTTGGTGTCTCTCCGATTTTATGAGTACACTCCATGGTACAGGACATGCGAAAAAATAATGTGACAAAATAAATCCTCTTCTCAGGATTGCCGCTTCCTTTACAATGAATTGTTTATTGAGGATAAATCCCTGTAGATCCACAAACGTTGGTACGGACATGACGAGATCTCTCTCTTCGATGTATCAGTTAAAAAGAAGAATGGCAACTATCTCATAACACTTTGATTTATATTCTGCTATGCTTCCCCCTCTCTTTAAATTGTTGGTGTGTTTAGGTGATTTTGCGCACAACGTTGGTCAACGGGTTGTACTGGATCACGCGATCATGTATGATGAGACAGTACGCAGTGGTATTCATCGGCACATTCTCCTTACACTCGAATTCCAATCTCACATCCACGGTTGCGCTCTTGACCGATTCGTTTTGTCGAGAACAATCGATGATCACGAACGGACCGTTACGTAGAAACATTGAGACGGTGAGACTCGGCTCGAGATACTCGTATCCATAATAATTCTTGCAGAAACGCGCATATGTATCGTACAGAATCGACCATCTGTTTTTATCGAAATCCAGATTCATATCGTCGTACGGATAACATTCCGAGTTCAGATAGAGTTTCACATTGGTCATCTTGCAATCGTCGAATCGACTCATATCCTCAGATATGATGTTTTTCCGACCTGTCTGCAGAGCGAAGATAACATATCGCTTCTCCAGCTGAGTCGCTGTCTTAATGGCCCATGAATGCTTGGTTGTACGCTGCAATAGTGGATACTCATACAGATCCCACGAGCGAAAACCCATGCTGAGGTAATGTCCGCTTTCCAGAGCGCGCAGCATCGACAGCTTCTTAATCTCGCTCAACAACACATGCGGCATTCGCCATTGTATCTTGAATATGTTGATCACAGGCTCCAGCGTCGAATCTCCAATCAGACAATTGTTGTCGTTGCGCGATCGTATTAAGATTAACTCATGACGAGTGTTCATCACCACTCGTCTGTAATCCTCGCAAAATCCCAATAACATGTAGAGCGGTACGCAAAAATTGAAGTTTCCATTCGCAGTAGTCGGATCAGTCCAGCCGGCGTTTCTCATAATCACGCTTCTATCGGATGATATCGTTACATAGTTTTTGAGCAAACTTGTTATTCCCACGTTTCTATTGCGATCAATCTCCACGCCATCGAGTTCGTATCGAATCTCATCGAACATGAATGCGACACAATTATTTCCCAGTATCACAGCAGATCCTTCGGCTGGTTTATTTATCTTTAGTTCTCCCTCGATGTATAGGAAACTTTCATACGGCAACGTATACAGATCCTGTTGTTGTATGGGTATTCTTATCTCATCACTGTGTCCGAATGTTGTGTTAGCGAACGGGTTGTACGTGTGAGTCTCGATCTTGACGATGCGATCGTCGAAGATTGGCTCGTCTCCAATGTTGAGGATGTCGGTCATTGTTCAGATGTTTCGCACCGCGAATCCCAAAGATTGTAAAAACGCAACGTTTGATGCGTTCAGTTTCTTTTTCTTACTGCAACCGGATGATTGGATATTAGTGAATGTCGACGTTGTTGTTGTTGTTGCTGGCTCCGTAAAGATTGTGTTATCTCTCGTATCTTTCGATCTGTTCAACACGAGCATCTCATACGCCACACACGTACGTTATCGCTGTCGTCGTCGTACGTGCAATCTAATGGTGATCTCTTCTCCTCGAAAATCGAGCAATCGTCTGTCCTGGTCGACAACGCGTAACGTTAAATCCGTAATGCTCCGCACGATGATCGGCAAGTAAATGATGTGCGCAGGTGTTTCCGATATCTTATATCCTGGTGGTACCCTCGGTGAAAATTCATGTATCGTATGAACGAGTTTGCCGTTGCTGTACGCGCCCGCGGTCACATTACATTCTACGCGGATAATGTTCACGTTGATAATATTAATCGGCATGTCCGACTTATACCATTTTCGCGGCTGCAGTATACGGTTCGAGAATCCCAGCAGCGATCCAATGTTGTTAGGCTTGCTAAAATTCATTCTGTAGGCGCATTTGATCTCGCTCCTCATCGTATTATAATTAGCGCGGAGCACTATTGGATATTCTCCATCTTCAAAGTCACCGTCGTCATTCGTCCGAATATGCGTGGTGTCAGCGTGTTTTTTATCATCGTCATGAACAGCGTGTCGCGGACGTTTTCGTAAAATTGCATGTTTCAAAAACTCATGTATCGTTTGCAGCTCGTACGATCCCTCGGGAATCGTAATTTCCGCGTCATCTTTGCCAAAGTAAAATTTATTATTCGAGGAATTCACGTTCGATATCGTGTGATAAGTCTCAAAATCCGCTAGACCTAGCTCGTATTCATCGTCGCTCAAATCTACGACGGGAAAGTAGTTTGCCGCGAGAACACTACTCTTCCCGGTCAGTGTGAATGTCATAGACATATCGGCAAAACTGTTTAACAAATACTGAGTTAAATAGCGCGATGTCAGTCTTTAAATTCACATGCATCGACCGCTCGGAGAAACTGTAAGCACAATTGTCCACAGATGCTTTGATTGTAAGTTTGAACAGGTGCGTAATTGTATTGTATCTTTGTCACATTTAAATATCGCACCAATTCATTCGGCGGTCGAAGATTGCCGAAACTGTCAAAATATATAGCGCGATTCCCCCTCTTTGCATACGCTACCCAATGAGTACCCGATCCTTTAGCGTTATCCAAATTTACGATGCCGCTCTCGTTTCGATATATACCACCGATCGGTAATGAATCACGCATGAAAACACCTCTAAAATACGAAATGTGCATACGTTTTGCCAGTTGTAGCAATTGTATGTTGGTAGTTACGCCCTGTGGCATTTTTAGCGTCTCTTTGACGTTTTTTTTTCCCCTTTTTTCTCGTTGAAACTCCTCGTCCGCGTTTGTATGGAGCGAGATACAATCCGTGACCTTCCATGGCGCGATTGTGACGTAGCATCTCTTGCAACTGACGTTGTGCGGCTTTTCCGTCGTTCACCATCTTTGCTACACCAGCCGCTCCACCGACCAGAGATCCGAGCGCGCCCAACATTGGTAGAATCGGCAATACACCCCCACGTTTCGCTACCGGAAGTATTCGCTTCTTCGCCATCTTTTTCTTCGTCTTCGTCTTTGTCGTCTTCAGGCCCATACCGAACTTCGTCTTGGCTTTCATCGCTGCCCAGACAGCTGTGGCGGCGGCTCTCTCACCGAGAGTCGAATCTCTCGCAACGATGCGAGTTTGCGCTTCCTTGGCGAGTATCCTATCTGCCGCGTGTCTCTCGATGAGATCGTTGCTTCGAGAGTACGCTATATCGTGTTCACGGCACGCTGCGTCCAATGGGTTGATACCTCGATCGCCTCTGGCTAATCGCTTTTGTAGTCGCGTGCCCGGACCGCAAAACTGATAGCCGGGGATATGGAATTCGATCGGAAGTGCGTTTATCGCGAGATTTAATAGGCCTCTACCTATTTTCGTTGACATTCGCTGCAATCCTTTATCATCGGCGCTGGACCGTCGATGTGCGTCTGCTGCCACGGTCGATTGTAATGTTCGAAACAGCGGCGATAAGTTTGAACCTCCAAATCCGCCTTTATATGTTCCGGAAGCTTGTCCCACACGCAGTGGACGTAATTGCCACACATTCGCAATAAAACTGTTTTCGACACAAATTGTAGCTGTTCGGCGCTCAAATTACAAATATCGTAAGGACTTGATAGCAAGACAAACATTTTTTCGTTACTGAGCGATTCGTGGTTCCGCGCAGCTATAAATAGGCAAGCGTTCGATTCAATCGGGGAGTGGGAAAATGAGATTCGTGCGACAACCTTTCGCGATACGCGTGACGAATTACGACGCCAGATTACGATCGATGGGGGACAACGCGGAGATGCGTAGACACGGTACGATACTGCCGACTACTATACGCGCGATCGTTTGCGGCCCCTCGAATTGCGGTAAAACTAACGTGTTGATTAGTTTGATAGAAAGCCCGCACGGCGTCCGCTTTGAAAACGTGTACGTGTACTCAAAGTCACTGCAACAGCCAAAATATCAGTATCTGGAGAATTTGTTGACGTCGATCGATGAAATCGGCTATTTTACATTCTCCAATAACAGTGACGTCATTCCACCGAGCGAAGCATGTCCAAACTCGATTTTCGTTTTCGATGACGTGGCGTGTGACAAACAAAATACGATAAGAGAATACTTTTCAATGGGACGCCACTCGAACGTCGACTGCTTCTATCTCTGTCAGACATACGCAAGAATACCGAAACATCTTATACGCGACAACGCAAACCTGCTAATCTTGTTTAAACAGGACGGTACCAACTTGAAACATGTGTACAATGATCACGTGAATACTGACATGTCATACGAGGATTTCAGTGAATTATGTCGTACTTGTTGGCAGCAAAAGTATGGATTTCTAGTGATAGATAAGGATAGCTCGCTTACGAACGGCCGATACAGAAACGGATTTAACGTGTTCGCGATGACCGCAAAACATTTAGTCGTTGCCGATGTTCTGTCGAGAGAGGTGAAACACGAGCGTTCGACACTCTACCGACATGGCTGAGAACGATAATATTCGCGAACGTGAAAAGATAGCGAAGGAGATTGCGAAAACGAGTGAAGCAATCCGCAAGAAACATCGCGCTTTGAAGACCGGTAAGATCGATGACGATATCGCGGTCAAGACCCATTTTAGACCTATTATTGAGCCGCTACAAAAGATTGTCGACAACTCGATCGCGGTGAAAAACGAGCCGGAAAGTACCGCAAAGATTAAAATCTTACCCATCAAGCGGTACAAGGAGGAGGAGGAGGAAGAGGAGGAAGAGGAGAAGGATGATGCGACACCGAAAAAGAGGAAACGGTCAAACCCGAATCGCTCATCGACACCGCGTACATCGAATGCTTTATTGGATGAACCGATGATAAGCTCTACACCGTTCGCGACAACGAGAATCATACAACCTATGATACCCGAAACACTCGCAAACGAAAATGTTTTCGAAACCTCGGGCAGCACGCTCGAAACATCGTTTGTTCGAAACACATTACAAACGCTGGAAGATCAAGAAATGTTGCGAAAGCACTTGGGATCACTGGGACAAGAATACATGAGCACTCTCCTCGGTGGCGACAAAGAAAGGAAAATCGATCACGTGTACGGTGTCTATTTCGACAAGGATGAAATGCGTCTCGGTAACAAACGATTCGACATTGACAAATATGACTCTATAATTATAGATGAAGTGAGGTACATTGGTACACCAGGATTATACGAATTGATCTTCAAGAGAATTCCCGATGATGACATTTACACGGAGGATGATATGCGTAAATACAAGAGTATATTATTGGCGACGAACGCGCATAAACGCAATTATGACACAAGGCCAATTACGAAGCAACAGGGGATACAAGTACAAACATATAATCGCACCATTGATATCGATTGAAAAGAAAAAATCTGGAAAGGGAGTATTCATGCCTCACGCGATGGCGCTAACCGACAATAAGATCGATTACATACACTGGGATGACCCCAACGAGCTAGTGGATCGGGTACGATTGCTGGACGCTTCGCGCCGAGCTGGCCACAACGCTCACGACAATGAGATCCTGTCGATCATCGAGGAACTTCGCGAAGCAGGCATTATTATAAATTGAATGGTGTCTCGACAAATCTAATCAGTCGATCAGCGTCACTCATCGGTGGAAAAAAATGCCTATCAACAAATTTGGATTATTCGAACCAAGAAATGATGCAACCGGCACAAGCGGTTCTTGGGATAGATTGGTGAAAAGTTATGTGCACGAAAACGCTCTGTGTCGCGTCGTTACGGACTATGACGCAAGGTCGAGGAAGATTCGTCGTGTAGCGCAACCTGAGGCTGACACCGATGCCGTCAACAAACTGTATGTGGAATCCTGCGTTAAAAGATTGATGAATCAACAGAAAGAATCAGATGAGAAGCTGACTTCGTTCGAGAAGGATGTGCGGGCAATACAGATTGTGATAAACGAACTTCAACGCGCGGCTAACGCTAACTCAGAAACGGCTATCAACCTGAATGAGCAGCAGTGAACGGGTTAGGAGCGGCTATCGAGCGGTTATCGAACATCTACGAAGGGTTATCGAACGGCTACGAACAATTATCGAACAGCTACGAAGGATTATCGAACTACTATCTAACTACAATGAGTGGTAGTGAACGGCCTAGCAACAGCTGCGAACGAGGCTATGAACGGCCTAGCAACAGCGAACGAGGCTACCAACAACTCAAGCAGGGCTGCGAACGAGGCTACGAACAAGTCTTTAAAGGCTACATGCAAGGCTACAAACAACTCAAGCAGGGCTGCGAACGGGTCAGTAACGGCTGTGAACGGGTCAGGAAAGGCTACGAACGGGTTAGAAACGACTATGAACAAGGCAGCGAACGAATCAAGAACGATTTTCGAATGGGTCAAGAACGGAAGTAAACAACACAAGAACGGCTCAAGAACGGCTCAAGAACGGGTCAGGAACGGCTCAAGAACGGGTCAGGAACGGCTACGAACGGGTCAAGAACGGCTACGAACGGGTCAGGAACGGCTACGAACGGGTCAAGAACGGCTACGAACGGGTCAGGAACGGCTACGAACGGGTCAAGAACGGCTACGAACGGGTCAGGAACGGCTACGAACGGGTCAGGAACGGCTACGAACGGGTCAGGAACGGCTCAAGAACGGGTTAGGAACGGCTACGAACGGCTCAAGAACGGGTCAGGAACGGCTACGAACGGCTATTGAAGAACGACAAACGAAAATGAATCATAAAACGAGCGACAAACGGCGATCGAGAAAAACCGACGAAGCGATGAAACAACATAGTTTGGAGAAACGGCAGTTGGTGAACGAACTGCACGCGCCGGCAAGGAAAAATTTTCCCCGAAGACACGTCATAGTGCGGGGATACGATGACCTGTGGCAAGCTGACATCGTCGAGATGCGTCCGTTTCAACAGAGGTTACCACTACATACTCACCGTCATCGATGTGTTGAGCAAGTACGCGTGGGCCATACCACTCAAGAGTAAAGGTGGAAGCGAGACGGCTGACGCTATCGCCGAGATAATTCGAGATAGCAAGAGATGCCCGAGAAACATGCAAACCGATATGGGGAAAGAATTTTATAACGCCGACGTGCAACGGCTTATACGGAAACATAACATCAATCACTATTCTACATATTCGGTATTGAAGGCATCGGTTGTGGAGCGATTCAATCGCACGCTGAAGAACGACATGTGGAAGATGTTTACGCTGAACGGAACTTACAAGTGGATCGACGCGTTGGCGGAACTCATATCGGATTACAACGCGTGCAAGCATCGAACGATCGGCATGCGACCCGTCGACGTCACCCCCGCGATCGCTGATAAACTTTTAAAAACGGTATATAGTAACATAAAGATTGCCGCTCCGGCAAAGTTCAAAGTAGGTGACCCGGTACGCGTTAGCAAGTACAAGAAACTTTTTGAGAAGGGTTACACACCAAATTGGACAACCGAAGTGTTTAAAATTGTTAAAGTGCAGCATACTAATCCCGTAACCTATCTACTCGAGGACTATCGCAAAACATCTGTCGCTGGAGCGTTTTACGAGCACGAGTTGCATAGCGCGAATTATCCGGACGTATATCTCGTAGAGAAAGTACTGCGCAGGAGGGGTGACGAGGTTTACGTAAAATGGCTGGGATTTGACAATTCGCACAACTCTTGGATACATAAGGACAATGCAATTTAATTCATACAAATTGTATTTATTAATTACTCAAAAATTAAAAAATATATAATGTGTACAACAAATAAAAGTATTTGAAATATTACAATATACATGAAATATGTGAAATACAAAATCTTTATTAATACATCCTTTCCGTTCCAATATATGAAATACATACACATATGTTACATAACATATCGTACATACATTATATTACATTATATTTTATAAGGGTATCTGATAATGTCCCCATGGTAATGTGTCGGTCGAATCAGGTATGATATACCGCTTATCGTCGTATGGACTTAGAGCAATTTTTGTCTCGCAGATGGTGTATACTTCATGCAATTTCGACCTAATACATGACTGACTACGTGTCATTTCAATCTCGTCGTTCAGGCACCGCGTATAATCGTCGAATGTTATCGTTCTCGCGACAACGTTACTTTTGACACCTTTAACCTTTTTTGTATCTTTCTTACCATCTACTCGCAAAGCGTACATTTTTGCTCTAAGTCCTACAAATTCAGTCATTATCGCGCCATTATTTTCATCCTTCATTAGACCTGGCACCTTTTTATTCACAAGCGGTATACTGTACGCGTTGTCAATTGGATAATCGCTCGTATCGAATCTAGCGATATCGCGTTTCATATTTTCATACACGCCTTCGCATTTAATATGATATATTAAACTATCTGTATCGGTGTACATTACCCGACATCTGTCACGATAGAGCGGTGACATGTACTCGTGATGAAATTCGTACAGACACACTTTCGATATGTCGAGTATACACATACCAACATAGATTGGTTTGTTAAATTTTACTTCTAGTTTACGTAATTCTACGGCAATTAAATTTTCTGAAAAGACGCTACTGCTATGGAAATTTGGTTTCGCTATCATCGCCTCTGCTCCGTATCGTCCGTCCCACTTTGTCAATAATTTTACATCTACATGATTACGCACATTTTCCATCGTTTTGCCAAATACCGCGTTGTTCATCAATTTGTACAAATTTTTCTCAAAATCATTTTTCGCTTGTGTTCTAAATTTTGTATTTAGTTCAATGTAATCGCGGAGCCATGCGGATTGAGTGAATTGTAATACGCGATGTATTTTTGTAACGCGAAGGCCGTGACGCGTGCACTGCTGCAGGTTGCGGTAGTGTATGACGTAACGCTTCTTATCATATAACATTGCGAGAAGCTTATCTTCCCGCTTGCCGGGCGGTTTGTCACGTGTCGGGCAAAACGGTAGGTCAGTGTGCGTGTCGTGAAGATGTTGTGGATACTCTAAATCTACTTCGAGGATATAGCCTGTAGGTGAATCGAGCGCTATTGACGAGATGTCAAAGTTAGATACATCGTCGACCCATCGAAAATCGGCATAAGGCAGTGGTTGACACATTGCCCATCCATACAAATTATTTACATCTAAATACATTAAATATGATGATGGTTTCGATGGATCATACGACTGCATGTACTTGTTATTAGCATGCGCGTATCTTCCTGAACATTGACTTAGACCGCCGCGTATACCCCGTTCAATAAACATAACCATATCGATATCGGTAAGCAGTTCGAAATTTACGCGTGTATGTTTTAACATGGCGTCCCATGTATACCCAGGAAGAGTATAATAATACGTAGGGTCGAGTCCGTAACTCGCGATGCAAGTGTCGCGAAAGTTTTCAAATATATCTGCCAACAACAAGACATCAGTTTTTAAGTACAGATCGCTGTATTCACCCAAGGTTTGAATGGAGAACTGCTGCCACACGTTGACGGCGTGTGCGTAGTCGCTCTCGGATACAGTGTCACTGGTTAAAGAACTGTAAAACGATTCGCGTGGTGGTAAACGCGTGTCCTGCAGCCTGTCCACGCAGTCAATGTACTCGTACGGAAAGACACCTTTTCGCGTTAATAATTCAAAATTGTTAGCGGATAATGCGGAAAAATTGGAACGCAAAATTTTTAACTTATCTTTATTCAAAAAAGATGCCAATTTGTCAAGACTAGCATTGAGAAATTTGTATGAATCGATGAATCGTAATTTCATGCAAGCTTTCCGATCTTTATCGTCGTCGGTACTATTGACAGTCTTCGTAAATGAAATGTATTTTTCTTTTGTTATTGGAAGCACATCTACGCGTCCTTCATACGCGGTAGCTATTTCTTTTATGATAAAATGTGCGTCATAGCCGGATAGATTATGGAAAACTATAGGAATGACATAAGAGTCTTTGTAGTTTAGATTACAGTTTGAGTGCGCGGGACCCCTGTATCGCCCGGTCAGATGACAATGATCGCGTACGCGTGTATCATCCGGCGCAAACGGTTTTTCGCAAATGTGACATTGCGTGACGCTATGAAATTTTTCCCATTCATCTTGCGTTAATTTTGTCATGTGGACATTATCAGACAAAATACCCTTTACGCGATGCGCTAAATTTTTAAGTTCTTCGGCGAACCATGAAACGCAATCGATACTACGGCGAGAATTATACGCGGATAGTGAGTTGTCGTACGAACATTGCACGTAATACCCAACGCTAAATACCTCGTGATGTTGGGAGTATGACGCATGTTCCGGCGTCTTCTTCAGCACACACTCCAAGTCGGCGTACACCACGAAGGGAAGTCGCTCCTTTCTGTTGTAGTTGTCGAAGTCGAGCCACTTGTCTTTATCGCTTGGTAATCGGATAGCGCAGTCGTTCATTTCTCGACAGTCCGCAATGTGAGCCTCCAATTTTTCGCTCAAATTAAAGAAGTGCAAGCATCTGTGAAAGAAAAAAAAAATTATAATTTTATTTACAATTTTATTTACAATTATTATATAATTTGCAATAAATATACATACCGATCGCAGATATATTTCTTGTGGTCATGTTTGCTCAGTTGCGTGCTGACAAGCCGGGATAGATTTTTTATATACGCGAAATGCCCAACGCTGTCGTCCTCCTCCACATACAGCATATTTACATGTTTTTCTCTCGTCCGATCGGTGAGCTGTATCGGAAGAATAGATAATTCCTTCTTCCTCTCGATGCCGTAGACGTTGATTGAGATGTTATTTGCCAGTTCAAACTTTTTAATTTGGTTTAACGTCATCGGAAACTCAATGTTTTGTAGATTTAACACTGTCGTGTAATGAGGATATGAAAATTCCCGTGTCACATTACTTTCGGCGGGGTACAGAGCGGCCACCACTGACCACGCGAAACATGCATTGTCTTTAGACTGCACGTTCACCACTGCTCTCTTCGTCATAATTTCTCGCGGTAAGTTTAGATAACACCCCGCGCGCATAGGATTGCACTTGTTGACGTTGACCGTAAGATCAAGGATTCGTGACAATGCCCATCCGCTATCACGTTCTTGAAACTCTTCGAGAGACGCCAATGTGGATTCGATGACATGCCGCTCATACCACTCGTGTAAATCGGACGGTGCGAAAGAGTTCATAATTTCGCGTGTTAATGCTTTTGTTGGAGCGCATATCACCTGTCACAAACTCACCGTTGAACACGGTATTTACTTTTGCACAGTTGTGTATTTTTATAACATCTTGCACTTGCTCGAGAACTACACTACTAGCGTCTTCCAAAAATTGTCGCGGTTCGATATAGTCTGCGTTAATCACCGCACCTGTCAGTATCCGATTTTCGAACGCGGTATCGATCTCTCGCCAAACGAGTCTTCCCGTGTTATTATCGCCACTGTAATTACCACCACTGGGTATAAACTGTCTCTGCAATCGAGTCTTTGCACCCTCGAGTCGCGCGATTCTAGCCACCAAAGATTGTCTATTTCCAATCGAGAGTCGCGGACGCTTGTTACGGCTGTTTTCTTCGAGCAAATTGATAAATTCCTCGCAGCGCAGCGCCCATTCAAAATATTCGCCCAAGGTGGTGACTTGGCGGGACCGCTCCAACAAGTCGCGTTCGTTCTGCTCGATGTTTTCCATTATTTCTTTTATTCACTATTATACCACTAACACTTCTAATACAAGAAAGTAACCACTAAACTTTTTTCACCGCTGCATCTATGCGCTTTCAAATCGTACTATGGTTTGATGCGCTCTCATCCTCCTTATATATATTTCACCTAATTCTATCTCCTTTTCTAACATTTGGCGTATCTCAAAAGATAGTTTCCCGAGATATCGGTTTTATGGATAGAGGAGTAAGGACACAAGCTGCCGAACGTTGGCGCCGATACGTTGCATTCTTCCTTAAAAAATATTAAGAAAAATGTTTCGCTATCTGTTTACGACCGATTTTCTGCTAGGGTACAAAGCAGCCGAACGTTGGCGCCGATACGTTGCATTATTCCTTAAAAATATTAAGAAAAAATGTTTCGCTCTCGTTTTTATGGGTGATTTTCCGCGAGGGTACAAGCTGCCGAACGTCAACGCAAATAGGTAGAGGCCTATTAAATCACGTTTAGACATATTCGTCGCAGCGTCGGCCCTAAAATCTTCATTCCTTTCCTAATGATAAAATGTCCATAAAATGAAAAACATAGTTTTAATGAACTCTAGAACGCTCCGTTGACAAGTTCGAGCAGCCGGACATCGGCGCTTCCATAATAAAATTATATTAACGAGGGTATAAAATTGTCAATCATCGGCGCTTCTATACCTTTTTGGGGAAAATGTCTAAGAACCCTCATAAAAAAGTCGTAAAGATACCATCTACAAATATTGCACTCAGAAAACTCCCCCTCCTTTGTCGAAACATCCCCCTCCACCCGCGTGACGTCAGCCCCCGCGCCTACGAGATACCCCCGCCCCGCGTGACGTCATACCCCTCGCCACGGAGAACCCCCGCGCCCCGCACCCCCCTCGGAGCCCCATGGGTTAGAACCGGCATAGTATTACTACTGACGAATAGTATAAAAGCAGCGAATCTTCCAAGAACGCTCTCTATTAATTCCGCCTACGTCGTGGCAGTTACACACTTCTGGATCCTCGCATTAAACATACATTGTGACCATCGGGGCTCAACAACCAGCTACCAGTCAACCTACACCTTCGCCCACACCACTCGAAGGAACCATCGATCCTGAGGATCAACCTATAGCTGCCAACCCGCTCACCAAATAATATACAGCCAACAGTGCGTACTTTCATTCTTCTACGATCACGGAAGTGAATAAATCCCCGGAATCGCGACTAAACTTAATAAGTAGTGGAAATCGCTGCCCGTCGAGCATTGAAACGCGCTCTCCGATTGAAACGGGACGATCAAAAGCCAACGCGAATCCTCAACCGCCTCATAGCACATCAACGTTACACACACACTCATATATAATTGTTTATACATGTCCACAAATTCAAATGTCTAATTCTCCGAATATTATTAAGATTTTATTTTTTTTGAATAATAATTTTTGAATGATAATTATTTACATTACGCGAATTTAAAGTCTTATTTAAACCCCTGCGTTCCTTCATATATCCCCCGAGATCGCACAAGGTCCTATCCCGCGTAAAAGGGATTTAATTCCCTTATCGAAAAGGACCGACGAACGGACCCCTGAAATAAGCCAGGTAAAAGCGACTATCCAGTCGTTGATCTGCAAAAGGGCCAGACAGTCCGTTCGACCCGAAATCACTCCGATTTCGGGAAAACGCTGTTACGACCTTCGAGCGTCCTTTCCTTCGTGCAGGCCAGGACGTAACAGCAGTATATGCAATATGTAAAACTTTTTCGTGCAATTCAACATACATATTAAGACATGCTGACTCTGCGTATCATCAAAATAATATTAAAAAGAATACATTATCATCTGATAATAATAGTAAAGATAATGTTGAGATACCAATAAAAAAATCGCGTAAATCAATATTTAAAAAAGAATGGTTAGATATTGAAGAATTTAAACTTTGGTTGCGTGAAGTGCCACATGACGAAAGTTTATTTTTTTGTTTGATTTGCGATAAATCTATCGCTAGTAGTTTATCGCAAATCCATCGTCATGCAGAATCCAAAACACATATAAATATATATAAAAAATATCTAGAAAAAAATCAATCAAATTTAGAAGATTTAAATATGCAAAATAAATCTCTTTTGCCATTTAATGAGCGAAAAAATCCGCGGAAATCAGATATGCAGCATTAATTGCTGATAAAAACATTTCTCGTCAAAATGCAACAGAGATTCTTACATTTTTTCAACAAATAGGAGAAGATCCTGACGTATTGAAAAGCATGAGCATGAGTCGAACGAAATGTAAAAGCATTATTACAAACGTTTTGTGTCCGATTGAGACGGATCGTGTCGTCAATAAAATTCAAAATACAAAGTTATCAGTTTTTATTGACGAAACATCAGACATATCTAATAATAAATGGATGACTTTTTTGTCCGATACGTTGATTCGGAGACATTAGATGTTCGCTCGCAATTAGTCAAATTAATCGATATTGATGCCAAAGATTCAAGCGCAGAAAAGTTGTTTCAGGCATTTAAATGTGAAATGTGGAAACTGCAGATACCATTTCCAAATATTGTTGCCTTATCGTGCGATAACGCATCTGTTATGATAGGGAAATACTTATTGTTCAAAAAAAAGTTGGAAGAACTATGTCCACGTTTACTAACTTTAACATGCCCTTGCCACTCCGCTGCATTAGCAGCGCATACTGCATGTAATAAAATACCTGCGTATTGCAATGAATTTATAAAAAAAATTTCTAATTATTTGAACAGCAGCCCAAAACGTACAGCAATTTTCAGAGAATTTTGTGAATGTTTCCAAAAAACAAATCGCAAAATATTAAAATTATGTGATACACGCTGGCTGTCTCATTATTTATGTGTCGAACGACTTTTTGAATCTTGGGATACAATTAAATATTTTCTTACCGAAATGGTTGTAAGGGAAAAAAAAAATTCTGGAGAATATCTACTGTCTATGATGAACAACGTAGAAAAAAAGGTTATTTTCTTTTTTTAAAATATACTTTAAATTTCTTTAATGCATTTAATGCATTTTTTCAAGCATTAGAAACCAGAATTCATTTATTACAACCAAAATCCAAAAAATTTTTTTTCCAAATCTGCAAAAATTTTTTAAAAGAAGAGCATTTACAACCATTTTCTGAAAATATTGCATTCTCTCTAAAGGAGAATCAAAAAGATCTTAATGAAGTTACTTTGGGTTCAGAATGTGAGGAATATCTTAACGAATTACTACTGGAAGGTCACGTAGACATTGTTAAAATTATTCGAGAAAATTGTTTAACATTTTATGTGACTGCTGCAGAAGAAATTCGTAAAAGATTACCAATAAATGACACATTTTTATCACAATTAATAGTTTTTCAACCATTTGTAAGCTTATTTTATAATAGAGAAACATCATTCAATAACGTTTCTTTCGTCATTAAAACTATTAGCGGTTTTGATGAAGATGCTTTAAAAAAAGAATGGATTGCATTAGCATTAGATTTTACAATGGAAGAAAAACAAAGCCTCACTAAATTAAATTTTGATAATGCTTGGAAAGAAATTTTACAACGTCGAGACACCAATAATAATGCTAAATATCCTAATTTAAAAAATGTTATAAATACTATTAGATCGCTTCCAAATTCTAATGCCGATCCGGAGAGAATGTTTTCTCTTTTAAATAATGTAAAAACAAAAAAACGTAATAAATTTTCGTCGGCTTCTGTTAATGCTATTTGTGTATTTAAATCTGCATTAAAGACGAGGGGAGAAACAGCTATAAACATGCAAGTTAATGAAAAACATTTATTTCTTATGTCGGCGGACAAATTATATGCTACTACTGTAAAAAAAATAAAAAAATATTTTAAAGCTACATGCTGCAGACGCTGATGTTGCCGACATACCTGGTCCCTCGTCTTATTAATAATACATTTTATTTAAAAGACGTCATGCTTATAAGCATGTAAGAAAATTGTGTATATAAATATATAATAAATATATATATATAAATAAATATATACGTATACAATTATATGCATTGTCTACGCAGGCTAGACCGAACCCTTCGCGTTCTCCATATGACGGTCAGTCCTCTGTATGACGGCCAGGCATGAAAAACGCGGACGTCGTAAATTTCCCTTAGTAGTTGGCGTTCTCTCTTTTCTTTTTTTTTTTGATACGAGTTCATATGTTAAAAGACAATAGAACAAAATGTAGCTACAACGACAAATCTGGAAATAATAAAAGTCAAAAAAAGGTCTTAAAATATAGATCCTCCGATTCTACATATATTAATTTTATTAATATTATTTTATAATATTAAATATATTTTTTATATTTTATATTTTCCTTTTGCATATTGGATCGCATCGCCTACTCGCTATCGCCAGTATTCCGAATTCGCTCTATTCTATCAAAAGAAAATAAAGGACAAAAGATATACCTGTCCTCTTCTACATATGTTCGAAGGACAAGGATTCTCATCTTTTCGGTGCGCTCTGCGCTGCCGACCTACCCCCTCCACTGCAAGATGGCTGTCGCGAAGTGGCTGTCGCGCGTGAAATCTTGCATCACTGCGTTAAGGCACTAGGCGGAGTTAGGCACCATGGCCGTCGCTGGCGCGCTTTTCAAACAGCGCTTAAGGGACTTAGAATTATAATATTTGTATGAGAAACATAAGAAAATGAAAAATAGCGGTCGGACGTGACACCCTTTCCGCGAGTGTATGCGCGTTTCGTCTCTTTGTTGATAAATTGAATGATCGTTCTCTATTGTTATTGATGTCCTCAACGTCGATGGTAATGATTTAAAGCTAAAAGTACCATTATCACGAAGAGATTGCATATGACACAAATGATTATTATCCATTTGAGTGCAGCAAAATTTGCAAAAAGAAACGCCGCATTTGTGTTCATCTGACTTCACGATGAGACCGTAGGTTTCGTAAAATTGTACGACACTACAAATATTAGTGCGTAATTTATCATTGTACGATTTTACCGTCACAATGACGTTCAAAGCACTCCGTGACTCCGTGAAAAATATAATTACACGCAACGCATTTAATTATTTCTGCATCGCGGACTGATTACACGGCACAGCGAAACAATGCGTACACTTACTTGAGCATGGGTGACTATTTTGATAGTCTTTAGAACACGGTTCGCAATAACTACGATATCTCGAGGCAGCTTTTAAATTCAAAATCAGGTTATAATGACGCGAACCCTCATAATACATTATATTTATAAGTTTTGTTTTATTAGTGGTTTGCCGCCGCGAGTGAAAGTATTAAAATCGTAAACGACAATCGCGATATTCTCGTAAGATAAATGACACTGTAAGAGGTCGATTTCACGAATTCCACAACCCTTATCAGGTATCGCGACACCGGCATTTCTTGTTAACTATAACTAAGCTAACTCGCGTTGTAACGCAGAGTGCTGGTAAGTTAACGGAAATCCACTTTTCATGCAACTTCCCCGCAAGTTACCGCGTTCACAATAAATTCTCGCTGTTACGAGAGAGCGTGATAAACATAAATTATCATTATTACGAATTACTAAAATCGAGCGCTTCGCAACGTCTTTGGATGTTAATTCAATACCATCGCTAACTATAGCTACAGCAACGTTAAAAACGCGTATATTAAAATGCTGTGCGATACCAATATTCTTCCGACATTCTGCGCTAGCAAATTCCCCCACGAGATGCCAAATATCGTTAAGTCGCGAACCAGACGAAACGATAAACTAGTCGGCCAATGCGATAAATCCGATGAATGAAAAGCTAATCCAACATAATTTCTCGGTTCGCACAATTGCACAGCATATTCACAAATTTTGCGGAATGCATTTTCTAATGCATGATAAAAATCCGCACTTACAAGTAGGACTATTAATTTTGTTCGAAGTTTGATAACTTCGAAGCTTCGAAGGTTCGAATGATTTCAAAGGAACGAAGGAATCTTCGAAGGTACGAATTTTCGAAGGA
This sequence comes from Prenolepis imparis, assembly GCF_030444845.1. Lineage (NCBI taxonomy): Eukaryota > Metazoa > Arthropoda > Insecta > Hymenoptera > Formicidae > Prenolepis > Prenolepis imparis. The sequence continues at coordinate 7,907 of NW_028141384.1, read as the reverse complement.
TCGAAGCTTCGAAACTTCGAAGGAACGAAGGAATCTTCGAAGGTTGGAAGGTTCGAAGTTTCCAAAAATGTGTTAAATTGTAAACTATCACATTTATGCCCTATTTTTTTAGTTATAGCCATGTACACTTTGGTTTTCTCAAATTTTCGTTAAACAATGGCTAAAATAGTTGAAAATTTTTATTTTAAATAATTGGTGTCCCCGTAAATAAAAAGATTTCAAAATTATTTATTTTTATTTACTATGTAGGTTTAGAAAATGATAAAAACTTTCGAACCAAAACAATTATCATTTAATAACAAAATCGAAGACAAAGTTAACGATGTATATTACATTTCGTATATACGTATGCAAAACATTAATAATACAAATATTTATTCTGAAAAATGTAAATATATTATTGTAAATATTTTCTATTTTGAAAAACAAATACATACATGCTTAGCAACGTTAGACAATGCTGAAAATCTGGTCGACAGATTATACAATGTCCCTCTCGTTGGTCGCCATCTTGTCGTGGTGAGAGGGCTCACCCAGTACACAGTCGTACTGGGTGCTAAGAGCGACCAGTACCAAGATTTTTCTTGGTACAAGGCCTTTCCTTGTTTGGAAAGGCGGCATGCGTGCGTGTGTGGATGTATGAATGAGGGCAGGACGGGCTCTTTAGGGTTGGTACCCAACCGTCCTATGGGTGGGATCCCCAGAGAAAAAAGCCAATTCTTTCTTTACAAACATAGCGGACACACAGAAAGAGAAGAAGGTTACCGTCACAGCGGGGTCGGATACCGCAGTGGCCGGTGAGAGGAGTTGTATTCCCGGCAACTCCCTCATCGTCATCCAGCGTCGGGCCTCCACGGGAGTTGGGAGCGAGCTCCCGTGGTGAAATGGCGATCTGCTTCACCAAGGATGGGCCTAAAGCCGTTCAGTTGCGGTGTTGTAACCGTAAACACTATGACCCAACCACGACCTAAAAACCCACAAAAAAGAACGCAGAATCAGCATTTGACAAGATATAGCGCGCGCCTCGAAATCAAAAACGCAACCGATTGCATACACGCGTTAAGACATCGCGACACATTCGACATCGTAAAACGCAGACGATGCAAAACTGATTGCATACAGGCGACACATTAACCGAAAAACAAAACCTACTTTCGGGTAATATAAGCGCGCCTGATTAACTCCTCGGGGCCGTATTCCGAACCGAGGACGACAAGTAATTACATCTAATCTATTGTGAGGACGCGCTGCGATTCGACATACCAAAGAATTGTACACGTGAGTTGGAATAAACTCTTCTCTTGTGACCAAAGTGTTCTTTTCACCACCCCCGACACTCGGAGTCCTAACTCCTAAGACGAACGGACCCCTCAAAGTATCCTACAAATCCCGTTGTACCCTGAGAGGCACAACAAAATGGTGGCAGCGGTGGGATGCTGATACTGAGCAATAAAGGATATCTGACAATACAAGATTCCTGACAACAAGAGAGATCTGCCAAGTAAGGATCTGCCAACATCGTCAGTGCTCGAGGACCTCAAAAAAGGAATACCGAGAGAAGCTGCAGCGGACCAGAACAGGACCACCCAACCACGAAACAGCACAAGGAACCAACCAACAGCCGACCGTGCGAAAACGACGAGCGAGCGAAAGAAAATGCGTATCATCGTTATACTGTAAGTCAGCATATTGTATAATAATATTGCCTGAATGTCGGCACCGGCAAAAAAGAAGGTCACGTTTCAACGACCACGTTTTTTAAGCGCACCCGCGAAATTAGCAAATAGATTCGGCTTCGTAACGCCCGTGCAAGTGGTAGAAGAAGCGGCCCGCGATATTCGCGATAGCGTCCGAAAGAATCTCGAATCCGAATACCCAGGCGTAAATCCGCGCGAACCGGAAGCTCGCGAACCCGAAACCCAAGGCGGAACGGACAACCAATCCTCGCCGCATAATAATAATAACGCAGGACCGAGCAATATCGATCGAACATCGGTTGATCGCGTTTCGGTAAGACGAAACTATTCCCCCGTGTCGTACGATAGTAATATTTTTGAGATACCTGACGGAAACACTATGACACACTCCTCGGTCCCGTCCGACGACATAGATAGAGAAATCGAGCGTATGCGAACGCAGACTAGGCATGGCGCCGCCGCCCATTACGAGGATGCGGGACGTCCTAGCGAAGATCCGAGCAACGCGGTATTAGTCGAGGTTTTGCAGAGCTTCCGGGAAATGCAAGAGGAAATGAGACACCTCCGCGACCAGATGAGGGACCTACGTACAAACCGGGAAGACTTAAATAGAAAGCGAATAATACACGAAAACCCCTATGCCGACCTCTCCTATGGACGAATCGTGAGCGATGTGCGCAGGCAAACCGCACATCTGCATGGTTTCTTACGACTGAAAGAAGCGCGAGACATGATACCTGAGTTCGACGGAACCTCCCAAGCCAGACTTAAAGAATTTCTAAGCGCCAGCTCCTACGCTATAAAAAATATTAACGCAGTAGACGAGAAGACGCTACTAGAAGCGCTACTCTGCACCAAGCTAAAGGGGAAGGCTATGCTCGACTTTGAAACACGCGACATAAACAACTTCGCCCAACTTAAACGGGAACTGGAAATCTGCTATCTAAGCAAGAGGAGCACTACCCATCTTCAGGTGGAATTCAATACCCTGAAGCAAAAACCCGGCGAAAGCGCCCGGGAATACGGAACACGCGTCGATAATTTAGCCATGGAACTGTACGAATCCATGATCGAAGGGCAGGCTTTCGGCAGCGAGCGCAAGCGCATTATACTCGATACGCTGCAACAACAAGCCCTGCAGAACTTCCAGATAGGCCTCCAGGAAAACATCCAGCTGATGGTACAAGCACAGCATCACACGACGCTACAAGACGCCATCGCACAAGCCAGCGCGGAAGAGAAAGTGAAGGGCCCGACAGAGCAGACACTGCGACCCCGGACCGACCAGACCGCTTCACACACAGGACACATCAATAAAACTATACAGTGTCACAAATGCGGGAAGACCGGACACCTCGGACGAGACTGCCGCACGAGCAGATACGCCAACAGATTCTCCTTGCCAAAACCACAAGGGAAAATCAACGCTGTTGAGAAACATTGCACCTACTGCAAAAAATCAGGTCACGGTCGTAACGAATGTTGGAGTCTGCACGGACGCCCGGGAAATACGCACACAAGGACAAACGGAAATAAGAGCGCCCAAGGCCATTCTAACACTAGTGGACAGCGAAAGAAACATACAACACCGGAGGATGAAGAAGACGAGGAAAACACGAAACGGCCGAGACCCGCGGCCGAGTATCAAATATCGCAAGTAACCACACAACTACCCACTACGACAGGTCTAGATCTAGTGACTCTGCCCATACAAGAGGCAAAGAAGGGAAGGTTAAATTTACTCTTCGACACCGGCGCAACAGTGACCTTAATTAAATTAAGAAATCTAAAAGGGGAAGCCATGATCTACGAAGAGAAAATGGCATTGACCGGAGTAACGGGACACCAGATCCAGACCATAGGAAAAATCAAGGCCACAATAACCTTGAAGGACCGAAAAATACGGCATCCTATCTACATCGTGAAGGACGATTTCCCCATCGACTACGAAGGAATCTTGGGAGTAGATTTCTTGCAAAAGCACAAGATAACGTGTGATTACGACAAAAAACAACTACAACTAGCAGAGACAATATTAAAATTACGCTCGTACCGCGCGCTAATGCTGAAGCCGCGAAGCGAAACAATCATCCGAGCCACCACCGACTCGAATAAGGTAGGCGTGGTACGCGCCGAAGAAATGCTGCCCGGAGTATTTATCGGACACTGTCTCGTAGAACCAGAAGAATTTTCATGCCCGGTTAGCGTTATAAATACAACCGAAAAATACATTAAAATGTCAACTCCATGGGTAAACATCGAGGAAATTACGAACACGGTGGCTCGAAGAGAGAATGTCCCGCCTCTCCAGGAAGCGCCTACACTCTCCCGCAGAGAGCAAATAAAAAATTTACTCCGACTACAACATCTCAATCAAGAAGAAGAAAAAACATTGCTTCAAATCTGTGAGGAATTCGGTGACGTGTTTTACCTTAAAGGAGACGCGCTGACTTGCACTCCGACTACGTCACACGAAATCGCGCTCCGAGCTGACAGTGCACCTGTAAATGTATGCCCATACCGATTGCCGGAGAAACACAAAAAAGAAATAAATAAACAAATAGAGGGCATGTTGAAGGACAAGCTAATCCGACCTAGTAACAGCCAATGGAATGCGCCTTTACTTGTGGTCCCCAAAAAAGCGGATGCGGAAGGAAACCGAAAATTACGTATAGTTGTAGATTTCCGGAAACTTAATAATTTAACCATAGGCGATTCTTTTCCAATATCGAACATAACGGATATACTAGACCAACTGGGAAATGTAAAGTACTTCACCACCTTGGATCTAGCGTCGGGCTACCATCAGATACCCATGGCCGAGTCCGATAAATGCAAGACTGCATTTTCCACACCGTATGGACATTACGAGTTCAATCGAATGCCATTCGGGTTAACGAACGCACCAGCTACATTCCAACGGTTAATGAACTCCGTGCTGACGGGACTACAAGGGATCAAATGTCTCGTATACTTGGACGATATAGTAATATACGGTAACAGCCTAGAGGACCACCACATGCGACTCGCTGAGGTTCTCTACAGATTACGTAAACACAACTTAAAACTCCAACCAGACAAATGCGAGTTCCTCAGAAAGGAAGTAATATATTTAGGGCACATCGTTACAGAAAAGGGGATCATGCCTGATCCTTCCAAAATAAACGCCGTACAAAAATTCCCCACTCCCACCAAAGCTAAGGAAATACAAGCGTTCATAGGTTTAGCAGGTTACTATAGAAAATTTATAGAAAATTTCTCAAAAATTGCTAAACCCTTGACAAAATTAACAAAAAAGGAAGAAAAATTTGAGTGGAACAGCGAACAGCAAAACGCATTTGACACGTTAAAAAATAAATTAACTACCGCACCCATACTAAAATATCCGGAATTCGACCAGGAATTCCTCGTAACAACGGATGCCTTCGATTACGCCATCGGAGCCATACTGTCGCAAGGCCCGGTAGGACAAGACCGCCCGATTGCTTACGCAAGCAGAATTTTGTCGCGGGCGGAACATAACTATAATACTACTGAAAAGGAACTACTAGCCATAGTATGGGCAGTAAAACATTTCAGGCCTTACCTGTATGGTACGAAATTCAAAATTATCACCGATCACAAACCATTAGTATGGTTATTTAATGTAACGGATCCTGGATCGCGATTGATGCGTTGGCGATTAAAACTTGAAGAATACGATTACGAGATTGTACACAAGGCAGGCAAAGTTAATAAAAACGCCGACGCACTCAGCCGACACGTAGGTGAAATTAATAAAATCGATGAAGAAGAAATTAATAAAATCGATAAAGAAGAAATTAATGACACAAAAACAGAGCGGAAATACACGGAAGAGGAGAAACGCCGCATACTATATGAGTATCACGACGCACCCCTAGGAGGACATCAAGGGACCGAACGCACCATTAACAGAATCCGGTTACTACACAACTGGAAAGGACTGATTAAGGACGTAGAAAACTATGTAGCAAGATGTGAACTCTGTCAAAAAAATAAACTTTCGCGAAAAAACAAAGCACCGCTGGTAATAACAGATACCGCAAGCAAACCATTCGAAAAATGCGCTTTAGACATCGTAGGACCCCTAACGATCTCTGGTAATGGGAATAAATATGTACTTACCTTCCAAGATAATCTAACTAAATTTAGTAAAGCGATTCCGATAACTAATCAAGAAGCCGCAACAATTGCAAGGGAATTCGTAACAAAAATTATCTTCGAACATGGTATCCCAGAAAAGGTCTTAACCGACCAGGGTACAAACTTCCTTAGCGAAATGTTCAAGGACGTCTGTAAATTACTAAAAATTGAGAAAATTCAGACAACTGCATACCATCCAGAAAGCAACGGAGCCTTGGAACGATCACACCGTACCTTAGCAGAATACCTTCGCCACTACATTAATGTTGAACAAACAGACTGGGATGAATGGACATCATACGCAATGTTTGCATATAACACCACACCGCATACAGCCACGGGGTTCACGCCGTTCGAACTACTTTACGGGCATCAAGCAACCCTACCTACGGCATTATCGCAACCCCCGAAGCCGACATATACATACGATGACTACGCGCAAGAATTGAAAGAAAAATTACGCGCCGCCCAGCAAATCGCAAAGGAACACTTAAAAAACGAAAAGGTGAAAGCAAAGGATAACTACGACAAAAAATCGAAGAATACCACGTTCAAGGTAGGAGAAAAAGTACTATTACACAACGAAACCGTCCGCAGGGGCCGAACCAAAAAACTCGATGCATTATGGACCGGACCGTACACAATCATCGACAAAATCTCCGATGTCAATTATAATATTAAAGTAGGACGAAAGATAATAAATACAAAAGCGTTCATAGAACATTAAGAAAGAAAAATTTCGGCACATCTATTTCCATTCCAGAGCGCTAATGACATGGAAGATGCAGCCTATTACCGCAAGAAAGGACCTAGAAGAGGAATACGAGGTAGAACAATTTAATCAAGAGCCAGGGATATACTTCGAAAAAGTTGAGGAAATGGCAGAAAGTTGCTTGTGCCTACGGTAAAAGTATGCGTTGCAACTATAGGTAAAATGAGGATTGGACCACGTCCAGAGCGAAATTAATTCTAGAATTCTATTTAAGAATTCTTACGCGATATATTGTCTCTTGTTATCGATATTATTAGGCGAGAGAAGGTAATGAGAAGTTGTCTTCGGGCATACGAAGGATGCCTATCGTCGACGATGGAAATAACGCAGGGTGTTGAGGGGAGCTTTGTCACCAGGCACTATCGCTGGGTGCTCGACAACGACGGGATGCTGAGGAAATGGTAGAGAGTCGTATGGACTTACGAAAGGTACGTCCAACGGCTAGAGGTAAAATGTGGATTGGACGACGTCCGAGTGATATCAAGAGTACTGTTTCTACACGTTAATAATTGCTAGTTTCTGATATTGATACCTTGAATAAATTATGAAAAGGTAGTTGGATTCTAATTTGATAAATACCGATTGACAACGGGAAACTGTTAGCTGCATGCAATGCTTAACAGTGGATTTCGTTTATTTGTTTTAGGAGAAGGTAGTGATTGAAAGAGAATTGTCAGTCTAACGTAACTTAGAATTAAAATTGGCGTGTTAAATAGTCTGGGTAATTATAAGTACTTACCTTGTGATAGACTGTGAACTTCAGGCAGTGGATCGTAATACGCTCGTTCGCCTTCTTCCCTTCTCTAGGACCTCGGTCGCGGGATGTTTGGCAAAATCCACGTATTCGAGTTTTGAAGCACAAGAGTTCTTAATTTAACTTTTACTTTATAATTCTATGCGCGACTAACAAATTGGGTATGTCTACGCAGTTGACGGATATTTTAGTATGGGTGCGGTAGTTAATTTATTTTTTAACGTGTCAAATGCGTTTTGCTGTTCGCTGTTCCACTAAAATTTTTCTTCCTTTTTAGTACTCTGCGTTGATACCACTGCTTAATTTTTGAGAAATTTTCTATAAATTTTCTATAGTAACCTGCTAAACCTATGAACGCTTGTATTTCCTTAGCTTTGGTGGGAGTGGGGAATTTTTGTACGGCGTTTATTTTGGAAGGATCAGGCATGATCCCCTTTTCTGTAACGATGTGCCCTAAATATATTACTTCCTTTCTAAGGAACTCGCATTTGTCTGGTTGGAGTTTTAAGTTGTGTTTACG
>NW_028141383.1:0-55755 GCF_030444845.1 Prenolepis imparis | reverse complement strand
GCATGCTTAGTAACGATGTGAAACTGGGCTGTCTTTTCTCGCCGTCGTCACGCGAATTGGCTGATCTTCTTTAATTTATTTCTCATTAATTATTGCGAAAATCGCAAAATGGTAGAGGACTTTTCTATTCAGTTCAACGTGCTCTACCTGCAACTGACGGGTGGTTCGCAAATTATAGGACACCCTGTATATTACATTTTTATATTATATGTATATATATATATATTGCGTTTTTAATTAAATATACGTACCGATCGCAGATATATTTTCTGTCATTATTTTTGCTCAATTGCGAGCTCACGAGCCGGAAGAGATTCTTGATCCATGCGAAATGTCCAATGTTGTTGCTGTCTTCCACGTACAGCAAGTTGACGTGTCTGTCTTTCTTCTGCTCACTGAGACGTATCGAGACAATGTTCTTTTCTTCGATGCTGTACGAGAGAAGGGGGGGGGATCTCATGTGACGGGGAATATTCCTAATTCTGGGGGGGACACTAAGGACCTGGGTCTAAGGTTGTAGGTAGGAAGTCCGCGAACGCCGATAAGCGGCAATCGCGGGCTTCCAAGGGGTCTGCGGCTCCGACAGCCGGGGAGCAGACAGGCTCTGGTCAAGCGGCAAAGCCAGACAGAAAGCGCCGCAAGACAACAAAGAAGAAAAGGAAGAAGGGCCCGAGAGCTCCGGCGACCGCGGCTGTTACAGTCACCATCGCGGAGAAAGAGGGCAGTGGTCTGACCTACGCCCAGGTGATGAGCGAGGCGAGGGAGAAGATCTCCCTCCAGGACCTCGGCATCGTAGGGTCGAGGATCAGGCCATCAATGATGGGGGGACTGGTCATTGAGATCCCCGGTAGGGACCGGCTCTCTAAAGCTCGGCAGCTGGCTGAGCGGATGAGGGAGGTTCTCAAAGAGAAAGAGGAGGTGAAGGTCACGCAGCCCCAGAAGACCGCGGAGTTGAGGGTCCGGGGCCTCGACGTGGCCTCCACCTCTAAGGATGTCTCCTTGGCAATCGCCGCGGAGACGGGATGCCTAGAGGAGCTCATCAGAGTGGGGGAGATACAGCGCAGCACCGACAACGGCCCAGGCTCAGCCTGGGTCTGCTGCCCGGTCTCGGCGGCCAGCAAACTGGCCAGAGAAGGAAAGCTGCAGATCGGGTGGAACAGAGTCAGGGTGGAGACTCTAAAGGCTCGACTTGTGTTTTGTTTCCGGTGTCTCGGACATGGCCATGTCCGGGCCCGGTGCAAGGCAGCGGTTGACCGAAGCACCGCATGCTACCGCTGCGGTGATCTCGGTCATAGTGCGAAGGGGTGCACGGCGCAACCCAGGTGCCTGGCTTGCGCCGACCTGGGTTTGCCAGTTGCGCACCGAATGGGAGGTAGAGGGTGTAAACCCAAACCTCCCTCGAGAAGAAAAGAGGACGTGCCGCTTGCGGAGAGGATAGCCACGGCTTCCTCGAAGCAAGCGTCGACAAAGGCGAAAAAGCCCGGTACACTCGCGGCGAAGCGAGTCCCTGCCGGGCCAACAACAGCATCGTCCTCTGGCCGGCAGAAACCGGCCAGTAGTAGGGAGGCGGAGGCGATGGAGACCGACACTTAGTCGGCCTCGTAGACCACCATCCTCAGTTCGGAGGATGGAGTAAATCCCACAGTCAAGTGGGATTTACGGGGACTGCAGATCCACAAGTCGGGGGACTTGTGGGTCATTGCACGCTGTCCCCCGTGAGGAGGAGAGTGTGGCGCGACACCCACCTCTCCTCATGAGGAGTGAGACAAACGTCTCCCTCCTCGCGAGAAGGGCGCGAGTTAACGCGCAGCCTGAGATGTTCTTGGACGTCATGCTTTAGCGGTTCCCGAGAACATCTCGTAAGGCCGAGTGTCGCCGTCTGGTTTTTAGTGGGTCGGGGGTCGTTTATATACCCCCAGCCCCACATAACCCACCTTGCCTCCCCCGAGGCGGGTGGGTATGCGGTTGCGCATTTTCCAGACGTTAAAAAAAAAAAAAAAAAGGTTAGGTTAGGTTAGGTTAGGTTCCCTCTCGTGGGATGCGGCCTTGCCGTGGCGAGAGGGCTCACCCCTTGCAAGAGGATAGTCTTGCAAGGGGTGCTAACTGACTCTCAAAGGACGACGGTCCATGTGCCAAACCCTCCTCCACGTGGTGAGAGTTGGAAACGTCGAGGTACCCCCTCGGCGGCTAACGGGTCACTGGCTTCGGGCAGAGCGCATATATCGCTATGTGTCTCTGGACACTGGCGTGATCGCTTGATATCCCTTCGAATGCTGCGGTCACAGCCGAAAACTGGGCGAATGCCCGGTCGATAGGCTGGGGGTAATTATCCTTAAGCCGTGGCAGGGGATGTCGGGTGATCGCAAAGGTGTCATCGCGGCGCATTAGGCGCAATCTCGAGGAAGCTTGTTCCTCGGGATGGCCGACCTGAGGAGGAAGGAAATATAGCTTGGCTTGTTTCCGAATCTGAGGGAGAACCGGCTCGGGTGCCTTGCTTGCGGGGTGCTCACGGAGAGGTGGCGGCTTGGTGGGAGGCGAGGCACGCCTCGACGAGCCTACTGGGAACAGCCATCCTCTCCGCTAGTAGGTTGCGCCTCCGGGGTCGGAGATGCTCGGGCAGGAGCGGCCTCACTGCGCGTCCTGGCTGACGGTGATGTACCGGTGGGCTTTGGCCGTGCCGGGGTGATCTGTTGGCTGGGATTCGCGGATCGCCTGAGGTCTGCACGCGTTACCCGCTCCGCATGGGGCTCGAAAGAGACCCAAGTAGAGTGGGTGATGAGGGTTGTGCTTCACCCTCCGGAAATACGGAAGCACACTTACATCGAGTCACTTATGTCGAGACACGGATGCCCACCGGGGCGCGGTGATGTCAAGTGAAGGGGGATCCCGAAGCCTGACATCGCCAGCAACAGGGGTCCGCCTCCCCCTCGTATAAAAACTCGGAGGCGGGGACACGGGTAGAGATGATGATGGTTCTCTGGGTCTTTACTCAGAGGGCAATGCATCATACAAACAGGGGTCCGCCTTTCCCCTCGTATAAAAACGCGAAGGCGGCCGGTGCTGGGATGTATTCGAAATGGAAACATCCTGGTTAAATGGCATGGTCTGACCGGTGGACGGGCACGTGCTCCTGCGATTTCGGTTGTTCCTTGTGTCGGGGTGGGTCCCTGGTGAGCCCCCTCACCCCATATGACACTTGGAGCGGCCCACCTCCCCTCTTCTGTCAGAGGCTAGGTGCCAAGAGGGGTTTCGCAGGAGAGGCGACTCCCTGCCAATACAGACGTCTGTCTAGTGGGGATCACTCGGTCCACTATAAACATTCGGCGAGTGACACGCGATCGGGGGGGGATGTCTGTCTAGCAGGTGTACAGGCTCCTCCCCCAAACGAGAGGTATGTCCGGGCAGAGGGACATTTTGGGGTGGACGGTCTCTGCGGGGACCCGAAATCTATCGCACCCTCCTGGGTGGCACTCTCCCGTCGGTCGCCACCTTGTCGTGGTGGGAGGGCTCACCCAGTACACTGTCGTACTGGGTGCCAAGAGCGACCAGTACCAGGATTTCCTGGTACAAGGCCTTTCCTTGATTGGAAAGGCGGTATGCGTGTGTGTGTGGATGAATGAATGAGGGCAGGACGGGCTCTATAGGGTTGGTACCCAACCGTCCTATGGGTGGGATCCCCAGAGAATAAAGCCAACTTCTTTTACACTACTCATGATGGACACTAAGAACGAGACGATCATTACTGTCGCAGCGGGATCGGATACCGCAGCGGCCGGTGGGAGAGGCTGTATTGTCCCGGCAGCCTCCTCATCGTCATCGTACGTCGGGCCTCCACGGGAGTTGGAAGCGAGCTCCCGTGGTGAATTGGCTATCCGCTTCACCAAGGGTGGGCTTAAGGCCGTGCAAGTGCGGGGGAAGCCTAAGGCTAGTCCTAAGGCTGGCACCTCTCAGCCAACCGTACGGCTTACAAGAGTGGACCGAGGCGGAAAGATTTCCGCAAGCACCGCTCCCTTAACCAAAAGGGAGAGCGGAAGTAAAGCCACCACTGGGACGATGAGGCAGGCGCATGTCTCCCCGGACCCCCAGTGGGAACATTCCTCCTCCTCCTCCTCGTCTTCTGACGAGGAGGAGGACATGGATGTGGACGTGGAGGAGGTCCATAGCGATCAGAGGAAGGCTACGGAGGCGGTGGAGAGAGGCCGAGGTCGGCCCCCAACTACCCAAGAATATACTGGCATGACGGCGGCCCGCGCCGACCGCCTTGCCATATTAGAGAAGGAGGTCCGCCTGAAGGAGGCGCTCTACGTCCTTGACGCGAACGCCCCTCCAAAGCGCACCAGGGGAAGGGACAGCCTTCCCACCGAGGAGGAGATGAGAACTGTGCTCTCAACACAGAAAACATCGGAGATTTACGCGAAGGCTTGTCGGCATCTTATGGCTGTCGACAAGACCTCCGACGTTTCAAAGGGGCTGCAGTCGACCCTTAGCACGGCGCTAAGGAGAGCGGCGCGGGAGGTCCAGGTCGCGCTGGGCGTCCTGATGGAGAGAGCGCGCAGCGCCTCGGAGGAACCGGTCCCCTCCCAGGAGCTGAGCGCCCTGAAAGCGTACGTTCAGACGCTTAAGAGTGGTAAGGAGAAGGCGGATGCCGAGATCGATGATCTCAAGAGATCACTCGCGGCAGCCAAAGCAGAGCTGGCCACTGCGAGGGCATCCGTCTCTCCGTCGCGCCGACCCCCTGCTCTGAAGCGCAAGCTCAGAAACAGGGACGTCGACATGGAGAAGGAGGAGGAGTCCGACCCGCCTGCACGGGATTCGGAGTGGTGCCCGAACATTCCGGCACCAAGCTCTGCTCTGAGAACAGTGGACAGGGGGACCTCCCCCTGCCCAACCGTAGTGGAGGACAACGCGGCCTCTAGTGGGCTTAGCCCACAAGAGGTTGAGGCTCTTCTGTGCAGGATCACAGAATTAAAGCAGGAAGTCGACAACACGCGGGCCGAGATGGCGGAAGTCCTGGACTCCTCCATCTCGGCAATGCAGAAATGTCGGGATGAGAATAGAGAGCTGCGTGGGCAACTAGAACTCCGGGGGAGGAATAAACCTCCATCAGCCGGGGTTCCGCGGGGGGTTAAAACTACGGGGGGTCCGTCGTCTTCTGGGAAGGGGGGGGGATCTTCTGGGGTGAGGGACTGTATTGGCTCGGGGGGGAACACGAACGAACTATGGTCGAAGGTCGTAGGAAGGAAGTCCGCGAGCGCTGATAAGCGCCTACCGCGGGCTTCCAAGGGGTCTGTGGCTCCGCTAGCCGGGGAGCAGACAGGCGCGGGTCAAGCGGCGAAGCCAGATAAGGGGCGCCGCAAAACATCGCGGAGGAAAAAGAAGAGGGGCCCGCGAGCGCCCGCAACCGCGGCCGTAACGGTCACGATTGCGGACAATGCGGGCAGTGGTCTGACCTATGCCCGGGTGATGGGCGAGGCGAGGGAGAAGATCTCCCTCCAAGACCTCGGCATCTCGGGGTCGAGGCTCAGGCCATCAATGATGGGGGGCCTTGTTATAGAGATCCCCGGAAAGGACCGCCTGTCCAAAGCTCGGCAGTTGGCCGAGCGGATGAAGGATGTGTTCAAGGAGAAGGAGGAGGTGAAGGTCACGCAGCCCCAGAAGACCGCGGAGCTTAGGGTCCGGGGTCTCGACGTGGCCTCCACCTCCAAAGATGTCTCCCTGGCTATCGCCGCGGAGACGGGGTGCCTGGAGGAGCACATTCGAGTGGGGGAGATCCGGCGCAGCTCGGACGTTGGCCCAGGCTCAGTCTGGGTCTGCTGCCCGATCTCGGTGGCCAGTAAGCTGGCCAGAGCAGGTAAGCTGCAAGTCGGGTGGAGCAGTGTCAGGGTGGAGACACTAAAGGCTCGACCCGTATTTTGTTTCCGGTGCCTCGGACACGGTCACGTCCGGGCCCGGTGCAAAGCGGCAGTGGACCGCAGCACCGCCTGTTACCGGTGCGGGGAGCTGGGCCACAGTGCCAAGGGGTGCACGGCGCAGCCCAAATGCCTGGCTTGCGCCGACCTGGGTTTGCCAGCCGCGCACCGATTGGGAGGCAAAGGGTGTAGACCCAGGCCTCCCTCGAGGCGGAAGGAGGACATGCCGCTCGCCGAGAGGGTAACTACAGCTTCCTCGAAGCAAGCGTCGTTGACGAAGGCGAAAAAGCCCGGTACACTCGCGGCGAAGCGAGTCCCTGCCGGGCCACCAACAGCATCGTCCTCTGGCCGACAGAAACCGGCCAGTTGTAGGGAGGAAGAGGAGATGGAGACCGACACTTAGTCGGCCTCGCAGACCACCATCCTCAATTCGGAGGATGGAGTAAATCCCCCAGTCAAGGGGGGTTTACGGGGACTGCAGATCCACAAGTCGGGGGACTTGTGGGTCATTGCACGTAGTCCCCCGTGAGGAGGAGAGTGTGGCGCGACACCCACCTCTCCTCATGAGGAGTGAGACAAACGTCTCCCTCCTCGCGAGAAGGGCGCGAGTCAACGCGCAGCCTGAGATGCTCTCGGATGTCATGCTTTAGCGGTTCCCGAGAGCATCTCGCAAGGCCGAGTGTCGCCGTCTGGTTTTTAGTGGGTCGGGGGTCGCTTACACCCCCAGCCCCACATAACCCACCTTGCCTCCCCCGAGGCGGGTGGGTATGCGGTTGCGCATTTTCCAGACGTAAAAAAAAAAAAAAAAAAAAAAAGGGGGTGCTAACAGCATCCCGTACCCGAGTAACGTCGGGTACATCAACTCCCCGAGTCTGGGGAGTTTCCCCAGTCCTGGGGAGCCCTCCCTGTGGGAGGAGGGGGCCCACTTCCCCTATAGAGCTTCGGCTCGTATGTGGTAGAGGATGGCGACCTTGAATTCAAACGCCCGGTGGCATGGCACCGTTAGGATTGGGCATTGCACGGCGCTTTGGCGCTTGCCCTCCCGCCATGTATTTGCGGCCCGGGCCGCGGGATTCTTGCGTCGTTTTCTCGGGGGGGATGTTTTCGGGGGTTTTCTCCCGGGGGTGTTCCCCCCGGGGTCTCGGGGTGGGGTCTCGTGCGGCTGGGGCCGCGGGGGTGGGTGACCATCCGTGACTACCCGAGGGGCTTTGCCCGGAGGGTTTACCCGAGGGGCATCGCCCGGAGGGAGTCACGGTGGTCGGTCGCCGGGGCCGCTCGGACGTATTCCGAGGCGGGGCCCGGCGACAAGTGCGGCCTCAGGGTGCTGGTTGGGGGTCTCCAGGCTGGGTAGCCTGGGTCCCCGTCCCAGCGTCCCTGGGGTCGGCCGCGCCCGGGCCATCGCCCGGAAGGTACCACGCGGGCCTGCCGCTGGGGCCGCTCGGACTTATTCCGAGGCGGGGCTTGGCGGCGAGAGTTTGTACTCCTGGCCGGTCGGGACCGTTTCCCGTTCCGAACCGGCCGGCCGGGAGAGGTGGGGTCCCTTCCACTGGATGTGATTACCGGTGGGGGGACGGCTGGTCGCCACGGCGGGCAAGGTGTGGACGGGGAGCGGCGTCCTCACCCCAACCGTCCGTGGGGCCCCCCGGGTGGCGCCACTTGCCGCGGTGCCCCCTCTGTCGGAGGAGGGGGACCCCTGAAAACCCACAGGAACGTTAAAATTCCTGTGGGCCGGTAAGGGGCTCGGAGTCCTGTGCCGGGGTGCGCGTATTCCCCCCGGCCAGAGGCATAAGCCGGCCCCCCGGGAGTCCCGGGGTTGTGGGGGGCGACTCCGTCGTGATTCCGGTCACGTTTCGGGTCACGCTTCGGGTCGTCTCCCCGGCCGGCGGGAGATTCGCCGGCCGGTCGAGCCGCGGCAAGGAGTGGGATACATTACAATGAGCATCAACAAATCTACAATCAAAATTGGGGAGAATGAGGAGGTGAGGGAGGATGCGCAAGAAGATGCGCAAGCAGTGAGCGACAGCCTTGCTCCTGCAAGAACGACGGTGCAGCAGGTTCTGCAAGATTGGTTGCCGGACGGTGAACCATGGGAGACATTGCCCGCCAACATAGTGGCGAAGGCCGGGAAAAAAACCGACGGGGAGGATGCCTCCCTGATTCGATCCTTGGTGAATCTTCAGCGAAGATTGAGTCAATCACCGGTCCATAATCAATCGGAACGGGATACACGCTCAGACACAGAGCCTATGGAAGAACCACAATCTTCTGTGGTTAATAACAACAATGGTGATGCGGTGACAATCGATGCACCGGAACAAAGTGTAATCGATGTCTTCCCTCAGCATTTTCTTCTGAGCAAGGGAGAGTTAGGTAACCTTAGTGTAAACAATCAGGTTACTGGATCTGAAGTTAGCTATAATCCATCGCAAGAGATGGAGTTTGAAATAGACAATGCCTCAGTGGCATCATCCTCAGCTCAAGTTCTGGGGAAAAGGAAGAAACCGGATCGGGATAGTGATACGGACGATCCGACTCCACAAATCAGGAGGAGTTCGAGAACGAGCAAAGTCCCATGCGTTGCCACGGACGAAGAAACTTCCAGTAAGAGGATCACGCGTGGTACAAATGCGATCACTCGGAGTACGCATATCAATGTGAATACGGACTCTGAACCGCAATCACAATCGTGTTCCGAGGCAGAGGGTAGAGGTGCCAGGAAACCTCCTAAGAAACCTGGAAGAAGGAAGAGGAGCGTTGATGAGCCGACAATTGAGCAGAGGCTCCGCCCACTCCCGCAAAACATTGAGGAATTGGACCCCCGTCTCACAGATAAGAGCGTCGGCCATTGAATGGCTCGATGACATTGAAACGATTAGGGTTAATAGTAGCTATTAGGGTTACCTGAGTGGCCAAATAAGAAAGAGAGTCAGTGTCATCAAGGAAATCTTAAGAGTCTTTGGTGAGAAAATTGAAGATTCCGGTGATCCTGGTTATTTAAGGAGACGGAACACAGAGTTAGCTGCGGAACTCGCCTTATCGAAAAGGGAGACCGCCAAGCTGAGACGGGACGTGCAAGATCTCCAAAAGATAGTAGGAGATCTAAAAAAGGCTGTAGACGGAGGTCGATTTACTGAAAAATCAGAAAAAGCAACCTCCCCGATCGAGATCCCCAATAAGGGTTCTAAATCCAAATCTAAATCTAAGGAAAGAAAGGACATATCTGCAAGTCCTAGTGTAAATGTGGCTAATATGCAACTTACAGATGTGGTCATGAGACCCCCGTTAAAAGGTATCTCTGTGCCGATCCCAGCAGTTGAGAGGAGTACGCTGAAAGCGTATCAAGACGTTGATGCAGAACTATCACGCCGCATTGTAGAGTTAACCTCACAAAGAAAAGAGCTGAGGCAATCCCTTAAGGAACATGGTCAGAACTCCGCTCCAGGAGCTGTTCCTGCTCAAGTTGCACAAGTGGCTGCAGCGAACAGACCTAAGATAATTAGCAACGTTCAAGTTGTTGCCCCCAAGGGAAAAGTGACACAGACTTTACTCGAGACACAATCAAGTGATTCAATGGTTGTAAACAGTAAAAAGGACGAAGCCTGGCAACAGGTAGAGTCGAAAAAAGACAAGCGACAAAGAAGGAAGAAGGCTAAACAGGCTGTCTTGGATAGCCAAAAGTCCGGCACTGAAAAACCGAAAGGAGCCAATAGCGGTGAAGCTAAGAGGAGGAGACCTCCCAGAACAGCTGCAGTCGCAATAAGAGGAGTAGCAGATGGCTTCTCCTACGCTGCTGCCCTGAAAAAACTGAGAGAGGAAATTTCGCTCAGTGACCTACAGATAGACAAGCCATCCATAAGGCACTCGGCCAATGGTGGCATTGTGATCGAGGTACCTGGCAAAGATAAGGCTCTTAAGGCTGAGGCCTTAAAAGAGAAAGTTGCCGGCGTATTAGGTGAAACGGCAATAGTCACAAGACCCGTAGTCAAGGGTGAAGTTAGACTAATTGGAATAGACGACTCGGTCGTCACGGATGAAGTTGCGGACGTCATCGCTATTGCGGGAGAATGCAAATCCGAGGAGGTGAAAGTTGGCATAATAAGACCCATGTCCAATGGTTTGTTCACGGTCTGGGCTCAATGTCCCTTAGCGGCTGCGATTAAAGCAACCCAACAGGGAAAAATAAAGATTGGCTGGACAGTAGCCAGAATAGAACTTCTTAAAGCCAGACCGACCCAGTGCTACAAGTGCTGGGGACACGGACACCTGAGAGGAAAGTGCACCGCCACTGTGGATAGAAGCAAGACCTGTTTCAGATGTGGCGAGATGAACCATTCTGCACTGGCGTGTCAGAACCCAGTTAGATGCATCCTCTGTGTAGAACAAGGGAAAGATCCCAACCACAGAGTGGGTTCAAACCAATGCAAGGCAGACTTTAAAACAAAGCCCGTTGCTGGTTTGGAAAAGAGACCGGATCGGAGGCCGGTAGCGATGGAGATCGAGGATGAAACGGAAAATCCTCCAATGTAATCTGGGCAGAGGCTGGCAAGCCCAGAATCTGCTGGATCAATACATGGCGGAGTTAAATGTCGCCATTTGCGCGGTATCTGAACCACGCAATATACCGGACAATATCTTCTGGTATGGAAGCTGCAACAAGTTAGCAGCCATACATTGGAGACCTGTGGGGGCTTTTCAAGCCTGCTCCTTAGTCTACAAAGCTCGGGATTTCGTCGTAGTGGAACACGGTGGCATCAACATTATATCGTGCTACATATCACCAAACAGCTCCAGGGAAGAATTCCTTGCGTTCCTTGATGAGCTGAGCGTGGCAATCAGAATTTTGAGTGGAAGGACCCTCATATGTGGGGACTTTAATGCAAAGTCCTCACATTGGGGGTCAAAGCGCACCGATCATCGAGGCGAGTTGGTTGACGAGTGGGCCGCGGAACATGATTTGCGACTAGTAAATTCAGGTACCCTTCCGACTTGCATCAGACCACAAGGATGGTCGATAATCGACCTCACATGGTCAACTGCGGATATCCGCAGTATCATTAGTGAATGGAAAGTTATGCGTGATATCGAATCTTTATCGGATCACGAATACATACAAATGTTGATCGGTCAAGATGACAAATGTTCGAGTATAAAGAACAAAGATCATAGAAGACTAATATACCCGAGGTGGAATGTTAAGAAACTGGACGAACACAAATTTCGAGCAGTTGTGTCCTGGAACTGTGCAAACGCCAGTGAACTGGATGCCGAAGAAACGGCCGAACAAATGGCTAAACGGATCGAGCAAGCTATCCATCAAGCCTGCGATGCAGGAGCAAACAGGATAAAGAAGCATCCATTGAAAGAGCAAACGTATTGGTGGAGCTCGGAAATCGAGAGATTTAGAAAGATCTCGATAATGAAAAGAAGAGCTTGGTCTAAAGCCAAGCAAAGTACTCTGCGTTGATACCACTGCTTACAACTCAGAAATGAGTATATAGACGCCAGAAGGGTTCTGAAACATGAGATCGATAAGGCCAAATTTCAAGCTTGGCAAGAACTCATTCAGACGATTGAGGATGATCCCTGGGGGTTACCCTATAAAATCGTTCTGAAGAGATTAAGGAGGTCATCTCCAAGTCTCACCGAGACCTTAAATGAGGATATAGTTGAGACCCTTTTGGAGTCTCTATTTCCCAGTGGCAGAGAATCTAACCCAGCGGAGGCATGGATAGATTGGCGATGGAACGAGGAGGAAGAAGAGGTCAACCTCATAACTGGTCGGGAAGTTTTCGAAGTCATCAAGCGTAAAGCTGGTGGCAATACCGCGCCAGGACCTGACGGGATCAAGGCTAAAATCCTTGGGAAACTGCCAGGAGAAATGATCCTCGACATTGCCGAATGTTTCAATACATGTCTTAAGGAAGGCACTTTCCCCGTGCGATGGAAAAGAGCTATGCTGGTTCTAATACCCAAAGGCGGGGACAACTCAATCGAGGAAATGCCGAAAGTCCGCCCGATATGTCTCCTCGATGAACTGGGCAAGGTTTTTGAAAAGACCATTGTAGATCGGCTTAACAAATGGATGAAGGAAAACCCAAGGTTCCAGCTCTCGGAGGACCAATTTGGCTTCAGAGAGGAGAGGTCAACTTGCGACGCCCTTGCACAGGTTCAGACCGCAATAGAGGAAGCGATTCAGCAGGACGGTGTGGTAATTGCGATAAGCATCGACATTAGCAATGCGTTTAATTCACTCCCGTGGCCTGTTATTAGGAAGGCACTCGAACAGAAAGGCTTTCCCGAGTACTTACGAAGAGTCATTGACAGTTATTTACATCAGAGAACTGTCGAATATGTAGATAAACAGGGCGATATTATTACCAGGCCAATGACTGCCGGAGTACCTCAGGGATCGGTCCTCGGCCCGACCCTATGGAACATTGGGTACGACAGCGTGCTTCAGGACGGCTGTGAGTATGGGTGTCGGACCATTTGTTACGCGGACGACACTCTTATCCTGGCGACTGCCGACACGATTGCTACGGCCACAGCGAGGGCCAATACACAGACGGCTCTTATTCTTAACAGAATAAAAAGATTGGGTTTATCGGTCTCAGCTAGCAAAACCGAAGCGGTATTGTTTCATGGACGGAGGAAGCCAGATCAACATCCGAGCGTTGTTATCGGTGACGAACTAATCCCAACCGGAACGTCGATGAAGTATCTTGGAGTTATCTTGGACAACAGAATGATGTTCAAAGACCACTTTGAGTACGTAGAGACCAAAGTCTCCAAAGTAACTCGAGCATTAGGCAGGCTCATGCCCAACCTAAGGGGCCTCAGAGAAGCTAAAAGAAGACTCTACGCCAATGTTGTGATATCAATTGTGTTATATGCCGCGCCAATTTGGTGCGACGCCCTGACAACGGCGAGACGTAATCGCGAGAGGCTCGATCGGCTGATAAAAATCACCAATTTGAGGGTGATATCGGCATACCGGACAGTCTCTCTCGACGCGGCGTCAATCTTGGCGAGAATGCCACCGCTCCACCTGATGGCAGCAATGAGGAAACGAGTATATGCGAGGACGGTCGATCTGAGACGGCAAAATGACTGGTCTCCGAAGGCAGCAGAGGAGATCAGAGTTTCCGAGGCTCTGCTGACAAGGCGACAATGGGAGATTTATCTCCGAAGACCTATGATCGCTGGAATCCGCACCAGGGACGCCGTCCTGCCTAACTTCTCAGCTTGGTTAGACAGGAAACATGGGAGAATGGCCTTCCATCTGACCCAACTGATGACGGGACATGGTTGTTTTGCCTCCTATTTGTATAGAATAGGTAAAATGGGATCGCTAGTGTGTGAACACTGTGACGAGAACAAGGTGGACACAGCTGAACACACCTTACAGGAGTGCGTGAAGTGGAACGTGGATAGAGATGTCCTGAAGTCTGTTATTGGGAATGACTTGAAACTGGAAACGGTGGTGAAGGCTATCACCTTGGAGGAGACAGCCTGGAGAGCGCTGACTCAATTTGCTGAGTCAGTTATGCTCAATAAGGAAAATCGGGAAAGGGAGAGACAAGCGCGCGAGGCACTGATCCCACCCGAGTCCAGCGATGAAGAGGAGTCTGACACTTCCACAAGTGATTCGTCACAATAAGGAAGTGTCGAATAGTGATGATCTAATCTGTATATAGTTTAGGTGTAAATAAGAGAGGAAAGATCATGCGCGTATGTGTATATCGATATATATATATACTAGAATAATCTACATAGGGATGGCTTAGTCTAGCTAATAGTTGGACTGGATTGGTTTAGCTCTAATTAGAACTAAGCATATAGGGATGTGCGCAATACTGCTTGGTATGTGTGCAATGTGTATATAGGTTTGCAGATATATGTAAATACGTTATGTATATATATGTATTATTGGGAGCTATACTCTATGTACCGTATAGCTATGTATTTAACTTAGCTCTGAGTGTGTATGAGTGTAGTGTATGTGTGTGTGTATGTATAACGAAGATATGTGTATGCATATGTGTATGTAAATATGTGTGTGTATATATGTATTTTAAGGAGATTACCGTGAGGAGGGTTTCGCAGTGAAACGCGAAGCTGGGTTGGGTCTGGGAACGTAATGCCGACAGCAGTTCTCCTGGGCCCAACATTGACCAGGAAGGAGGAATGCCTTCCGGTCACGGGCAGGGGTTTAGTGGGTAGGGCCGACCGTGGCTTGTTGTCCCTCGTGGGGGATTGGGTATTAACCCCGATCGACCACTTGAGACGTGGAGCCGCGACCGGAGGAGTCCCACATAACCCATGGGGCCGGCCCCATGGGTATCCGTAATGGATTCCCCTGCCCAGCGCCGTATCGCTAAATTAAAAAAAAAAAAAAAAAAAAAAAAAAGGTTAGGTTAGGTTAGGTTAGGTTAGGTTAGGTTCTCTCCCGTCCCCTCTCGTCGGTCGCCACCTTGTCGTGGTGAGAGGGCTCACCCAGTACACTGTCGTACTGGGTGCTAAGAGCGACCAGTACCAAGAATTCTTGGTACAAGGCCTTTCCATGCCTGGAAAGGCGGTATGCGTGAAGTTCTCATGATTGTCTAACGATGATCCTGACGGGCCATGCCGGCGGGGTTCGCCCCGGTAGGGCCACCCATGCCGGACGGGCCGTCGGGGGAGTAGACAAACATGGGGGCTATGTATGAATGAGTGTATGATGGCAGTGGGCGGCTGCCTAAGAGCCTAGGCCCACCGCCCTAGGGGAGCTCACCCCGAAATAAAAACACAAATATGGGAGGCAAAAAGACAAAGAAGGTAGTACCGGCCCAGAAGAACTCGGATGCTTCAGGGCCCGGCAGGGAGGGGGGTATAGTCCCGGCCTCTACCCTGTCGTCATCGAACGACGGGCAGCAAGAGGCAAAAAAGAGGGAACAGCTTGGGGCCCTTCAGATGGAGGAGCTCTTTGGACCAGAAATGGGTACTTGGTACGAGGAGTCTCTGGCCGATCGTCCTTCGCGCGATATTACCGCGAGATGTGTCGATGACCGATGTGATGCGGAGGAATTAATCCACAAGCTCGTGGAAAATATGGACATTACGGTGGACCAAGGTAAAATACTAAACGCATTGACGGATAAAATCAATGACATAACGGAGGGGACGATGGAGCTGGCTCGCAGGGCATGCTTGTTTGAGAGCGAATGCGAGCGGCTCAAGCGTCGGCCCGAGGTGAGGGTTTGTGATGCGGCCACGATGACGGAAGAAGTCATCGGTCGGGCCGCGTCACCGGAGACTCCGCCTCGGGACAAAATGAAGGATGGGCTGGAGTCCAGGCTGGACGACATAATGTCCAGACTGGATTCCAACATGGAAAGGCTCGCCTTGCTCGAGAAGGGGATCGCTGAGAACAAGACGGGTGCGAGGAGGAAGAAAGAGAGGATGGAGAGGAAGGAGCCGGACTTGTCCGGTTCGTCCTCTGATGGGGGAGATAAGGGGGAATGGGTGGAGGTTGTGGGGCGAGGTGGTGGAAAAAAGAGGAGAAGGGTTGTGGGGATTGTGGGAGCGGGGGTTGGCGTTGGCGTCGGCGTTGGCGCTGGTGTCAGGGGTAGTAATGGAGATGGAGTTAGGGTTAAGGGTGTTGCGGGGGCCGTGTCCCTCGGCGGGGCCACGGCCGCCAATGCAATGGGGACGGCGAGGTGCTACCGGTGCCTGTGCCCTGGGCACGTGCGGTACCGGTGCACCTCGTTGGTGGACAGGGGCGGACGGTGTTATCGCTGCGCCGCCCCTGGCCACAGGGCGTCGGAGTGCGTGGGCGGCCCTCGGTGTCCACTGTGTGTGGACCTCCGACGACCGTCTGCGCACCAACTTGGGGGGCCGGGATGCGCTAGGGCGGCGCCCTCGCGCATCCCGGGGGGAATGAGGAGAGAACCCGGCCGCGGGCTCGGGGGGGTTCCCTCGGCGAAACAGCCGAGGTGGAGGCCCCCCGGGCGCGTGGGCCTGACTGTCTCCCCCATTAAAGGGGGAGTGGGGGGAGGAGGGAGGAGCGCTGTGAGTTCATAGTGAGTAGAAGGAGGGACGGGGGCGCTTGGCCGCTTGCCCGCCCGCCGGCGGCTCGTAAGAGTTGGCCGGTGGGATGGCGGGCGGCCCTGCGTCCCCGTCCAGCCGGGGCGTCTCCTCGGAGAGGCCTCGGCGTTAGTGCCGGACGCCACTGGCCGAACTCCTAACCCCTTTGGGGAGGGGGGGAGTCATGGCGTCTGGCAGTGGGAGGGTGCCGCAGGGGGTCCAAGCTCCGGCTTGATCCCCATTGCACGCGGTTCCCCCCCTGCGAGGTAGGCGGTGGTTTGTGGCCCTTCCACCGGGAGTATACCCCCTAGGGGTTCTCCCGGGGGGAGGGAGCGGCCGCCGTCGAGAGAGGGGGCCTCCTTTGTTGTCGCCAAATCTAACCCCCCTTTGGGGGCGGAGGGAGCGGCAACATTGGGGGCCGGGGGGGGCGGCAGGGACTTAGGAGCGGGGGCTCCCGGGTCCCATTGCACGCCGCCTCCCCACGGAGGGGAGAGGAGTGGGGACCACCGAGATCCTGTCAACAGGAGAGCGAACTTGCAATAGGCAACATAGAGGCCTCGATCATCAAACAAGTAGGTGAGATGATCAATGCAAGATTCGCGGCGGTCGAGGAGAGGCTCCCACCGGAAAGGAGCTTTCGACCTCCGGTGGGAGCTTCTGCCAATAAGACAGTACCGGCAGGGGCGAAGGCTCCAAAAACATATGCTGCAGCAGCGGCTGCAAAATCCGGCGACGAGCCCAAGGAGAAGAGGGTGCTGAGGAGCAAGACTTGTCAACCTCCGCAACCCCCAAAGAACTCCGCTCCAACAAAGAGCGGGCCAAAAGTTGGCGTGACGGCAGTGCAGAAACCGAGGATTACTTTAATCCAAGAGGTCTGCACTGACGTCAAAATACTCTCTGCTCCTCATAACAGGAAAGAGGAGCAGGAGTGGATGGTGGCGGAGGCGAGGAAGAAGGGGAACAAGAAGAAGAAGGGGACGAAGAACTCCGAGAATCCTCCTCAGCCTATCAGGAAGGAGGCAAGAGCTCTACCGATAGTAGCGGCAGCGAATCGGGGAGCAGCAGCGAAAAAGGGTACAGCGGCAAAGGAGACCAGTGGAGCGGCTGAAAAAGGATCCAACCAAAGGTCAACATCCGCCCCCCCAGGAGAGCGGCAATCCTAATTAGCATGCCATCTCATGGGGGAAACGAGATGGAGACCACGGACGCCGACGGAGTGGCGACCCAACGGTCTTTGGGCGAAGCGATGGCCGGAATCCAGAAGGAGATTCGTCTGCAGGATTTCGGCATTTCGTCGTTGAAACCAAAGAGGGCCGCCACTGGGGGCCTATTGTACGAAGTGGCCGGGGAGGGGAATGCCGAAAAGGCGAAACTGTTGGCGGAGGCCTTGAAGAAGTCCCTTGAACCCAAGGGAATCAGGGTCTCCGTCCCTGTAAAGAGGTCGGAGATGCGTATCTCCGGCCTGGACGACTCTGCGACAGCAGAAGGCGTCTTGGCCTCATTGGCTGGGGCAGGAGGCTGTCTCGAGGGGGATATCAGGATCGGGAAAATATCCAGGTCCCCCCGGGACGGCCTGAGTTCTTGCTGGGCGCAAGTCCCGTCTATAGCGGCCAGTAAGATAGCGAAGGCTAGCCCACTGATGGTTGGTTGGACCACAGTGAAAGTGGAAGTACTGGAGGCCCGCCCGCTACAGTGCTTCAGGTGCATGGGCGCGGGTCATACTCGCGCCACATGTAAGGCTGAGACAGACCGCAGCGGTCTTTGTTACCGCTGCGGTAAAGATGGGCACAAGGCGGGTGGATGCACAGAGCGGCCTTGCTGCCCGTATTGTAAAGATCACGGGCGCAAGGCCGACCACAGGTACGGGGGGAGGGCCTGTGCCTATGCGAAAATAAAAAGGGGAGGGAACGGAAGCAAGCAGGAGCAGCCGAAGAAAAAAGAAGAAGGGGGGTTAAGGGGAAGCAAGTACCCGAGAAGCCAGCTCAAGTAACTGCTGATGTTGGGGAGGCTGGCCTGGAGGAGGTGAGCAAGGTGTAATTATGCCTCGTGACAATGCTCATCTCCTCCAGGTTAATATTAACCACTCGGCCAGGGCACAAGACCTGCTCATGCAACACCTGGCTGACAAGGAGATGACGCCAATTGGAAAATCGCTTTTCCAACGAGTCATGGTGCGTTCGATAGCTTGTAGCTAGCTAACGAAAACCCTAAAGGCGTTTGCGCCAATGGGCCTTTGTTTAGTAGAAATTACGAGACAAAGTTAGAGTCACGCAGCTACGTTTCTCATAAGCAAGGACACTATGATTCTTTTCGAGTGAGCGGCGTGGCTGCGAAGACTAAGGCTCTCGTTCATTGTTTTTTGCGCCGGCGGCGAAGGTTCGAATCCCGCTAGTACTCTGCGTTGATACCACTGCTTGGACCTAAACGCCAAATCGGACGCGTGGGGTTCCCCCGTGACCAATGCAAGGGGTGAGATCCTGGAAGAGTGGGGGGCACAACTCGACCTTCTGGTCATCAACAGAGGGTCGGAGTTTACCTGCGTGCGGGACAACGGGGGATCCATCGTAGATGTCACATGGGGATCCCCTCAAGCCGCACGTATGGTAAGTGGCTGGCGTGTGATGGTGGGGTCGGAGACCCTATCGGATCATAGAAATATAAGGATGGAGGTCTCTGACCCCTCCTTAGGACGCCGGCCACGCCCCCGAGAGGAAAGACGCGGTGCACCTCTGCCACCCCGATGGGCGCTCAAGCGCCTTGATGAGGACGCCTTAATGGCGGCCGCCACAGCCAAGGCGTGGGAAGAACCTCCCGCGCCTGACGCCTGCGACGCAAACGAGGAGGCGGCCTGGTTCCGATCGGCAATGACGGAGATTTGCGATTCCGCCATGCCGAGGAGCCAGGCCAATCATAAGAAGAGGGGAGTGTACTGGTGGTCTCAGGAAGTATCGCGACTACGCGCGACGTGTATCCGTTCGAGACACCGGTACACCCACTGTCGACGCAGGCGTCACACTGCTGACGAGGCGGCCGAATTGTTGGAGGTATATAAAGAGGCGAAGAGATCCCTCCAACGAGCCATTAAGGAGGCCAAGGCCCGGGCCTGGGACGAGCTCCTGGAAACCCTCAATAAGGATCCGTGGGGGCGTCCATACCGGATTGTAAGGAAGAAGCTGCAGTCCGGTGGACCCCCGATCACAGAGGGTCTCCAACCCGACGTGTTAGAGGAGGTGGTCACCACTCTCTTTCCTCCGGACGCGGAGGAAGAGGGCGGGGACAGACCCTTGGGTCCAATAGTCCAAAATCAATGGACGGAGGACCTAAGGGTCACCGGGAAGGAGCTCGTCCAAGCGGTTAAGCGGCTCCGGGCTAAGAACACTGCTCCGGGGCCGGACGGAATACCGGGCAAGGCCTGGGCCATGGCCCTAGGCGTCCTCGGGGGCCGTCTGAGACAGTTGTTTGACAGTTGCCTCAAGACGGGACGGTTTCCCAATATTTGGAAGGAGGCCAAACTGGTTCTCCTTAGGAAAGAGAGGCGCCCCGTAGACTCACCTGCGGCGTACCGCCCCATTTGCTTATTGGATGAGGCGGGCAAGCTATTCGAAAGAATAGTAGCTGCCCGCCTCAGGGACCACCTATCGCGGGTAGGACCCGACCTGGCGGAATGCCAATGCGGATTCCGAGAGGGCAGATCGACGATCGACGCTATTATGCGCGTCAAGGCCCTCTCGGATGAAGCAACGGCAAGGGGCGGCGTGTTGATCGGGACGAGTTTAGATATCTCGAACGCGTTCAACACGCTGCCCTGGGAATGCATCCGCGAGGCACTCCGGTACCACCGGGTGCCTCGGTACATTCAGGATGTGGTCGGGGACTACTTCAGCGATAGGTGGATATCCTACACGGGGCGGTACCAAACGCCGCATCGCAGGAGGATGAGTCGGGGGGTTCCGCAGGGGTCGGTCTTAGGACCACTCCTGTGGAACCTCGGATACGATTGGGTGTTGCGGGGCGCACTTCTCCCGGGCATGCACCTAGTGTGTTACGCTGACGATGCGCTGGTGCTTGCCCGGGGCGACAATTGGGAGGGGGCCCGCCGACTTGCATCGGTGGGTCTGGCACTCGTTGTTGGACGGATCCGCGCTTTGGGACTGAAGGTGGCCCTCCAAAAGACCGAAGTTATTCACTTCAACGGTCCAAGGAGGGGACCACCTCGGTCCCATATAGAGGTAGAGGGAGTCCGAATGGAGGTGAAGCCCCATTTGAAATATTTGGGACTCACGCTCGACAGCCGATGGAACATTTCTGTCGCTTAGCCCCCCGGATAAGGGCAGCGGTCAACAGTATTGGTTGCTTGCTGCCCAACATCGGGGGGCCGAGGGAGAAGATCCGTCGCCTCTACATGGGGGCGATCGGATCCATGGCGCTCTACGGGGCACCTGTGTGGGCGGGCGACCTGATGGTACCCAGTCAAAGACTGCTGCTAGGTCTGCAGCGAAGGCTGGCCATCAGAATCGTCCGCGGTTATCGCACGGTCCCCGTGGAAGCGGCATGCGTGGTGTCGGGGTCGATACCCTGGACCCTGCTGGCGGAGGTGTACAAGGAACTGTACGAGCAGAGGAGGGACCTTCGCCAGCGGGGCCTGGCCCTGACACCGAAAGCGGCAGAAGTGGCCCGGCAAAGGGCAAGACAGCGCGCAGTGGAACGATGGTCGGAGGAACTACTCCGACCGAGGGCCGGTCTGCGCGCTGTCCAAGCAATTCAGCCGGTTCTATCGGATTGGCTGTCGAGAGATTTCGGACTCTCTTATAGGGTTGTGCAGGTGCTCACCGGGCACGGGTGCTTCGGTGAGTACCTGCACGATAAGGCGCGGAGGGAGCCAACGACGAAGTGCCACCACTGTACGGAAGTCAGGGACACGGCGCAACACACAGTGGAATTCTGCCCAGCATGGGCGGAACAGCGCCGTGCCCTGACCGATGCAATAGGGGGAGATTTGCAGCTCTCCAGCATCAAGGCCATGCTGGAGAGCAAAGAAAAGTGGAGCGCCGTCGCCTCCTTCTACGAGGACGTCCTAACGCGGAAGGAGGTGGCGGAAAGGGAGAGAGAGGAAGACCCGGACGCCGACCCGATGCGTCGCAAGAGGGCTGGCGTCCGGAGAAGGAGATTCGCCGCAGCCGCGGCGAGAGGATAGCGGGAAGGAGTTGTGCGAAGAAGGCGGGATCGGGAGAACAGTGTTCCCCAGATCCCGCCTCGGAGGGGGGGGAGAGTCGTTCCTCTAGGGGGACGGCTCTTCCCCTCGCGAGGAGGTTCTCTCGGGGACCGTGGCCGAATCCCAACCCCCTCTGGGGGCGGAGGGAGCCCGATCCCCGGAAGAAAACCAAAAGAGAGGCGGAATGGAGGGGACATGATCCTCGCCCCACGGGACGAGGTTCACGGGCCCCTCCCTCCCGCTTAGGGATACTCCCTCTCTCGAGGGGGTCTTCCGAGAGGTGCCCCCCCCGTGTCACGGCCGAATCCTAACCCCCTCCGGGGGCGGAGGGAGCCGTGACACGGGGGGGCGGAGGGCTCGCAGGATCTTTGGAGCGGGGGCTTCGGAGATCCACTGCACGCGGGCTCTCACGAGGGGGAAGAGAATGGGTGGCCCCATTCTCTTCCTTCCAGGACCGGGGTAAAACCCGGTCCTTTTATCAAGGTTTGGAGCGCAAGCTCAGCGTGCAGCGACTCCGGCGTATGCGAAAGCGATTCCCGGGGCCGCTGCACAAGCGCTCAGAGGGCCACCGTGTGGTTTTAGTGGGTCGGGGGAGTCCCCGGGACGCATTTGAGTCCCGGTGGGCGTTGATCCCAGCCCCACATAACCCTCTCACCTCCCCCGAGGTGTGAGGGTATGCGGTCGCGCATTTCCACACGAAAAAAAAAAAAAAAAAAAGGTTAGGTTAGGTTCTCTCTCGTGGTGGAAGGCACCCCCATAAAGGTGGGGACCCATATCAAGTACCTGGGTCTCCACCTGGACAGCCGTTGGACTTTTGGCGAGCACTTCCGCCAATTGACCCCGAGGGTGGAAAAAACAGCGATGGCGCTATGTCGTCTACTTCCAAACCTCGGGGGACCGGGTGGGAGTGTTCGTCGATTATACGCGAGTACGGTCCATTCAATGCTGCTGTACGGGGCCCCGGTATGGGCGGAGAAGGTGTGCGCCACCCGCAAACTGAGGGACTCGATCCTCAGAGTCCAGAGGCGGGTGGCGTGTAGAATCTGTCGGGGCTACCGTACAGTAAGCGGTGTAGCAGTGGGGGTGCTCTCTGGAGTACCCCCTGCAGACTTGTTAGCCCGCATGTACGCCGAAGTTTATAGGTGTACACGCGGGCTACAAATGGAGGGGATTGTCATAACGGACCGTACTCGTTGTGCCATAAGAGTCCAACAGCGACGGGTCCTGATAGAGAGATGGACCGGCCGCCTCCAAGACCCGAGGCTGCCGGGCCGCAGGACCGTCGAGGCTGTCCTTCCCTGCCTGAACCAGTGGCTCGGCAGGGAACATGGGGGTGTCACGTACAGGATGACCCAGGTGCTCACCGGGCATGGATGCTTCGGTGAGTATCTGGGTCGCATAGGCAGGGAGAGGACAACAAGCTGCCACCACTGCGACCATCCAAGGGATGACGCCCAGCACACCCTCGCGGATTGTCCTGCGTGGGTGGGCGAGAGGGCTGACCTGGTGGCCGCAGTGGGGCGCGACCTGTCCCTGCCAATGGTAGTATCCGCAATAGTCGGTGCGAAAGAAAGGTGGGGAGCTTTTTCCTCCTTCTGCGAGAGTACTCGAAGGAGGAAGCGGAAAGAGAGAGGGAAAGGGCCGGGAGAAATACCTGGCCCTCAGAAGAAGAAGAAGAGAAGGATGAACAGGAGGAGATGGAAGACGGGGACGGGCCCCCTCTTTTCCCGCCATCGGCGAGCTTGCTCGTTTGTGGTGGCGGGAATCGGGGGGGGGCGCACCCCCAGTGTAAGAAGAAGGAGTAGCGAGGAGAAGGGGGGCGTGCCCCCTCCATCCCCGCCGTTGCTGGGCTTGCCCACTTGTGGCGGCGGGGATCGGGGGGGGTACGCCCTCAGAAAAAGGAGGAGAATAGGTGATGAAAGCGCGGAGGACGGGGGAGGGCCCTCTCTTTCCCCGCCATCGGCGAGCTTGCTCGTCTGTGGTGGCGGGGATCGGGGAGGGTCCGCCCAACACATACCCGCGTCACACTATGACGCGGGATGAGGTCTGCGGGTGGGGGCTGGGGACGTTTAGGTCCCAGGGCTCCGAGCGGGCACACTCGAGCCGTGACCCCGCCCCCCAAACTTATGGGAGGGCGCGGCGTGGGGTTGATACCGCCCTGCGCCGCAACCGCGAGAACCCGCGCTTACGGGGGGAAAGTGTCGCCTTCTGCGGCACTTTCCTTAGGAGGGATAAAGGCGGGGGGGGCGGCCAGACGGCATGGGATTCCAGCATCCTGGCCGTCCCCCATTAACGCCCGAGAAGGTATCCGTAGTGGTTTTAGTGGGTAGGTCTTGCGCCCCCTGACCGATCCATACGTGGATCGGCCAAGGGGGGCAAGGAGTCCCACAT
Organism: Prenolepis imparis; assembly: GCF_030444845.1. NCBI lineage: Eukaryota > Metazoa > Arthropoda > Insecta > Hymenoptera > Formicidae > Prenolepis > Prenolepis imparis. The sequence continues at coordinate 32,178 of NW_028141383.1, read as the reverse complement.
AACCACCCGTCCTCTACCCGGAGGCGGGGGTATCCATGAGGATTTCCACTACGAATCAAAAAAAAAAAAAAAAAAGGTTTAGCCTATATCTCTCTCGTGGGATGCGGCCTTGCCGTGGCGAGAGGGCTCACCCCTTGCAAGAGGATAGTCTTGCAAGGGGTGCTAACAGCATCCCGTACCCGAGTAACGTCGGGTACATCAACTCCCCGAGTCTGGGAGTTTTCCCCAGTCCCGGGGAGCCCTCCCTTTGGGAGGAGGGGGCCCACTTCCCCTACAGAGCTTCGGCTCGTATGTGGTAGAGGATGGCGACCTTGAATACAAACGCCCGGTGGCATGGCACCGTTAGGAGAGGGCATTGCACGGCGCTTCGGCGCTTGCCCTACCGCCATGCATTTTGCGGCCCGGGCCGCGGGGTTCTTGCTCTGTTTTCCCGGGGGGGTGTTTTCGGGGGTTTTTCTCCCGGGGGTATTCCCCCCGGGGTCTCGGGGTGGGGATTTCATGCGGCTTGGGCCGCGGGGGAGGGGACCAGCTGTGATCACCCGAGGGGCCTTGCCCGGAGGGTTTAACCCGAGGGGCGGCGCCCGGAGGGGATCACAGCGGTCAGTCGCCGGGGCCGCTCGGACGTATTCCGAGGCGGGGCCCGGCGACAAGAAGTACCCCAGGGTGCTGGTTGGGAGTTCCCAGGCTGGGTAGCCTGGGTCTCCGTCCCAGCGTCCCTGGGGGGTAGCCGAGCCCGGGCCACTCGGACGTATTCCGAGCTCGGGTCGGGCGCGGCGCGGAGGTCACGCGCGGTTACCCGAGGGGCTTTGCCCGGAGGGGTTACCCAAGGGGCATAGCCCGGAGGGTGCCACGCGGACCTGCCGCCGAGGCCGCTCGGACTTATTCCGAGGCAGGGCTCGGCGGCGAGAGCAGGTACTCCTGGCCGGTCGGGACCGTTTCCCCTTCCGAACCGGCCGGTCAGGAGAGGCGTAGTCTCTTCCGCTGGACGTGATTCCCGGCGGGGGGACGTGCTGGTCGCCACGGCGGGCAAGGTGTGGACGGGGAGCGGCGTCCTCACCCCAACCGTCCGTGGGGCCCCCTGGGTGGCGCCACCCCAGCGGTGCCCGCGCTGTCGGAGGCGCGGGACCCCCGAAAAACCCGTGTGCGGTGTCAAAGCTTCACACGGGGGAGTAAGGGGCTGGAGCCGGGCCAGGGGGGGTCTTTATCCCCTCTGGTTTCGGCATAGGTGGGCTCCCGGTGAGTCCATCGGGCCCGGCCGGCGGAGTGTGCCGGTCACGTTTCGGGCACTTCGTCGGTCGGTGGGAGATACGCCGGCCCACCGAGCCGCTGGGGGTAGTGGGATTAACTAAAAATGACGGATCTAATTACAACAAAAAAAATAAATACGGGCAGTAACCCCTCGTTTACAGCGGGGGAGAACGGAGAAGAAGGAGAGAACAGGAGGGCGACGAGGAACGGAGCAAGCTCGGCTCCCAACACCCCTGTCTCCACTACAACTGAGGGGGCCTTGACTCAGGAACGGGTCAGGAGTCTTATAGGGGATGCTTCTCCCAGAGTGGTTCTGGACCGCGTGCAAATGGGAACAGAGGAGGCTGTTGGGGGAACGTTTGTCCCTCCAACAGACTATAAAAAGCGGGAGAGACTCATGAGGGACAAACGCCGGAAGAACGTAAGGACGGAAGGCTATTCAAAGAAGAGGACGTTAGGGACATCCTTGACCCCTTTGTCTGCGGCGTTAAATAGCGACGATGAGGGGGATGCGGAGGAGAACCGGAGTAGAGATAGGTCCTCCCTCAACTCTGGTTCGGAGCAGGAGGAAATGGACATCATGGGGACTACTCCCGATGACGTCCAAAAATAAGGAAGGGAATGCCTTATAGCACAGGGCTGAAAATCGGCGTGCAAGCAGTTCGCCGCCAAATGAAGAAGGAGGAGGAAGAAGATACCTACCTCCAAGCGGATAGAGAGCTTAGAGAAAATTGGCTGGAGGGGTGTAGCACCCGCTCCATGCAGGTCCTTCTGGGATGCCCCTCTGAGGAGAGGATGGAGGACCAACGCGGGCTCAGGGATCTCACTGCCACAGAGATCGTTGCAGAGACAATGAAGAGTGTGGGGGCGATTAAGAAAATATCCACTTTTACGAAAGGCTACAAGGGTACCTCTCGTAAAACTCTCAGGGAAACTGCCGAGGTTTTTACCTCGGCAGTGATGGAATTATGCCGCCGGACACAAAGCGGCGAGTCTAGGAGGCTGTTAGAAGAAAATAACAGGCTTAAGGAAGAACTAGCCTTAACGAGGCAAAATATGGAAAAAATCTTAGGGGAGGTCCAGGTACTGAGGGGAGAAATCGCTTCCCTTCAACGAAGGGAGGCTTTCCTTGCCTGTACCCCCTCCCCCATGGAAATCTCCACCCAGTCTTCCCGAAAGGGAGAAGGAGCTGCTATGAGGATAGGGGAGGGAGGTAGTAAGCCCCCCATCACCACCCTGGGGGGAAATCCCAATTTCATCGCCATGGAGGCCAACATCTCTAAACGGATTATGGAGATGGTCTCGGCCCGTTTGGCGGTGGTCGAGGAGAGGCTTCCGGCGGATAAAGACTTCCGCCCCGAGCTCGGGAATTCCTTCTCTAAAAAGAGGGAACCGCCTGGGGCCGCCCCCCCGACATCATACGCAGCAGCGTTGAAGTCCGGGGGGAGGGTCCGGGAGGAGATGCTCGAGAGGGCTAATCCCTCTAAAGCTTCCACATCCCGAGAGGGGCGGAAAAAAGCTAAGGGCGCTGCGACAGCGTAGCCTTCCAAAGCCCCAGCAGCTCCACTAAGGAAGTCCGACACACCGCAGCAGACTAAGATAGCTGTGGAAAAGGGCAGCTTCACCAAAGTGGAATCAAGGAGGAGCAAAAGGAAGGCCAATAAGCCTTCCGTAGAAAAGGCGCAGCCCCCAAAAGGAAGTTTGCCTAAAGGGGGCAACGCCGAGAAGAAGAAGGGGACTCCTAATAAAGAGGAAGCAGTGCGCCTGAAGGCTGGGGATACCCCTCAGCCTCAGGCGAAGAAGAAAACCAAAGTCCACCCCCCCAAGAGAGCGGCTATACTGATTAGTATGGCCGTTCAGGGGGGGGACGCTATGGAGGTGACGGATTCCGCCGGGCAACCTGTTAATAGGCAACTCGGGGAGCTTGTAGCGGGGGTCTAAAAAGATGTTCGTCTCAAGGACTTCGGGATCCCCACTCTCAAGCCGAGAAGGGCTGCTACTGGCGGCATCCTCTACGAAGTAGTAGGAGAGGGGAGCGCAGACAAAGCGCAGAAACTTGCGGAGACCCTCAGGGCGGCTCTGGAGCCGAAAGGAGTGAGGGTCTCCGTACCCGTAAAGATGGCCGAGCTCAGGGTTTTTGGCCTAGACGACTCGGCATCCCCAGAGGGAATAGTCGAGGCCTTGGCCTCAACTGGGGGCCTGTCCTGAGGGGAACATCAAGGTGGGTAAAATCACCAGATCCCCTAGGGGCGATCTGGGGAGTTGCTGGGTGCAATGCCCGGCTCTTGCAGCCAGCAAGATCCTGCGCTCGGGTCCAATACAAATAGGATGGATCACGGCAAGAGTAGAAGCCCTGGCGGCTCGTCCACTGCAGTGCTACAGATGCATGGGAGCGGGCCACACCAGGGCCACGTGTACGGCCGAGGTGGACCGCAGCGGACTATGTTACCGCTGCGGAAAGCCCGGCCATACAGCTGCCGGCTGCACAGACCGGCCTTGCTGCCCGTTCTGCCGTGACAATGGGCGCAAGGCTGATCACCGGTACGGGGGAGGGGGATGCTCCTATTCCCGTGCCGGAAAGAAAGGGGGGGTCAAAAACTCAAAAGAGTTAAGCAAAGATAAGGGGAAGGAGAAAGAAGAAGGAGAGACAACTCCCCTCCCCCCCAAGGATGCGGCCCAAGTGGCCCCTAGGGAGAATTGCCAGGAGGAGGCGGCTGTGCAAACATAAATGTTGCACAATAGCCGCCTTCTCCAAACAAATATTAATCACTCCGCCAGGGCGCAGGACCTATTATTGCAGCACATGGCGGAGTGGAATATTGACTTGGCGGTGGTGGCGGAGCCATATCAGGTCCTCCCAAGAACAAATTGGTTAGGGGACACAGTGGGCTCCGTCGCCATTATTGGGGACAGGGGGTCAAATTCCCTCCCGCTCTCCATTGAGGGGAGCGGTGAGGGATATGTGATCGCAAAATGGGGGGAGATCGTCGTGGTGGGGGTCTACTTCTCGCCAAACAGGGACCTTGCCCAATTCGAGGCATATCTGGGACGGGTGGGGGCGAAGATTAACCGTTTCCTGCCCGGCTTGCTATTGGTCATGGGGGACCTCAATGCCAAATCTGGCGAGTGGGGTTCTCCCGTGACCAATGCAAGGGGCGATGTCCTTGGTGAATGGGGGACGGAGCTCGATCTCTTAGTCTTAAACAAAGGATCGACTCACACCTGTGTGCGGCAGAACGGGGGATCAATTGTCGATGTGACATGGGGATCTCCCAGAGCTGCGCGCATGGTGACCGGCTGGCGTGTGATGGGGGGGTCTGAGACCCTCTCTGATCACAGATACATACGGATGGAGGTCTCGGACCCCTCCTTGGGCAGTCAGCCGCGCTCTCCAGGCGGGGGTAGACCACTGCCCCCCCGATGGGCGCTCAAGCATCTCGACAGGGACGCCTTGAGGGTGGCCGCTATTGCAAAGGCGATGGAGGAAACTCCCGCGCCTGGTGCCTGTGACGTGGATGAAGAGGCGGCCTGGTTTCGAGCGGCCATGACCGATATATGTGATACGGCCATGCCGCGGTGCCAGGCCGACAATAAAAGGAGGAGAGTGTACTGGTGGTCCGCGGATATAGCGAGGCTCCGAGCCATATGTATCCGGACAAGGCGCAGGTACACCCGTTGTCGTCGCAGGCGCCATGAAGAAGCAGAGGCCGAGCTGTTGGAGGGATATCAAACTGCAAAGAAATCCCTTCAGCGAGCCATCAAGGAGGCGAAAGCTCAGGCATGGGACGAGCTCCTGCAGACCCTTGATAGGGACCCGTGGGGGCGCCCTTATCTGATCGTTAGAAAGAAACTGCGATCAGGGGGTCCGCCGATCACGGAGGGTCTCCACCCTCGATTCTTGGAGGAGGTCGTCTCCACTCTCTTCCCCTGTGACAGCGGAGAGGAGAGTGGGGAAGGACCAGCAGGTCCTGAGGTCCAAACTAACTGGACCGAGGACTTGCAAATAACGGGGGAGGAGCTCACCTGGGTAATCCGCAGGCTTCGGGCAAAAAATACCGCCCCGGGGCCTGATGGGATCCCAGGAAAGGCCTGGGATCCCATCGCGCTGAGCGCTCTCGGAGGCCGGATGAGGCAGTTGTTTGACAACTGCCTCAAAACGGGACGTTTTCCCCGCATATGGAAGGAGGTGGGACTCGTTCTGCTAAGAAAAGAGGGGCGCCCCGCGGACTCTCCCGCGGCGTACCGTCCCATCTGTTTGTTGGACGAGGCGGGCAAGCTCTTTGAGCGTATTATTGCGGCCCGCCTCAGACTGCACCTGTCGCGGGTAGGGCCCGATCTGGCGGACTGTCAGTACGGATTCCGAGAAGGTCGATCTACGATAGATGCGGTACTGCGCGTGAAGGCCTTCTCGGATGAGGCGGTCCGCCGGGGCGACGTGTTGTTGGCGACGAGCCTTGATATATCGAACGCCTTCAACACGTTGCCCTGGAGATATATACGAGAGGCGCTTCGCTATCACGAAGTGCCTCTTTATATTCAGGAGGTGATCGGGAACTATTATCTTAGTGATAGGTGCATCACATACAGGGGACGGTACAAACAGCTGCACACAAGGGAAGTATACTGTGGGGTTCCGCAGGGTTCGGTCCTTGGACCAATCCTGTGGAACCTTGGATACAACTGGGTGCTGCGGGGCGCCCTCCTCGCGGGCCTGCACCTGGTGTGTTATGCCGATGACACGCTGGTGCTGGCCCGTGGGGATAATTGGGACGAAGCCGCACGCAGATCGCGCGCGGGGGTGACTCTCGTCGTTCGCCGGATTCGCGCATTGGGACTAAGGGTGGCCCTCCAAAAAACAGAGATCATGTTCTTCTCCGGGGAACGAAGGGGAGGGCCACCCTGGTCCCATATCTCGGTAGAAGGGGTCCGAATGGAAGTAAAGCCCCAGATGAAATATCTGGGACTAACATTTGATAGCCGTTGGGACTGGAAGGATCACTTTCGTCGCTTGGCCCCTCGAATTAGGGCGGCGGTCAACAGTATTGGCCGACTGCTGCCCAACATCGGGGGGCCCAGGAGAGGACCCGCCGCCTCTACATGGGGGTGGTCGGGTCCATTGCGCTCTACGGGGCTCCGGTGTGGTCGGGCAGCCTGACAGTCGCCAGCGTAAAGTCGCTGCATGAATTGCAGCGGCAGCTGGCTGTCAGGCTTGTCCGAGCCTATCGCACCGTCCCCGTAGAAGCAGCGTGTGTGGTGTCAGGGTCGATACCATGGTCTCTGCTAGCGGAGGTGTACAAAGAACTGTACAATCAGAAGAGGGACCTCCGCGAGCGGGGACTGGCCCTGACACAAAGAGCGGCGGAAGTGGAGAGGGCGAGGGCCCGGCAGCGCGCGGTTGACAGATGGAAGGAGAAGCTTCCGCGATTAGGCTGGGGCGGACGCGCGTCGTGACGACCACGTTACAATGGACGGAGTTCACGCTAGTCACGGATCACAGACCGCTGGTATGGATGCACTCCGTAACAGATCCCACCTCACGACTCATCCGATGGCGCCTTAAACTCGCGGAATACGAATATAACGTAGTGTATAAGCCAGGTAAAATTAACGATAACGCCGACGCACTCTCCAGAAACCCTATTCCATCTAACTCTTTAGCTAAACGAAATAGAACAAATTCTACCCCTCGAACAGACTCGAGAGCTCTCCAGCTCAGAAGAGTCATTATTCAATGCTAAAAGAAAGAAAACCGAAGAAGCGCCTCGAGAAACCGAGGAAACCCCGCAACGAGCGGAAAACGATAATATAGATGATCCGCCGAACCCGCGATCTTCTAGCGAAACCGAAGCTAATGACGAATCGGGTGAAACAAGCGAGACCGAGAACGACAACAGTTCCGACCTTAGCGACAACGCCCCGATTTTCGACAACATAAACGAACCATTCGTCCAAGGAACTAGAATGGGACCACAAGTGGTACCTATTCCAGATAACTTCTCTACGCGAAAAGATAACCTTGTTATCTTCGTCACACAACAAGGCGTACCAGTCGACCGCGGAGCTCACATACTCCGAGAAAGTAAATCCTTGCCTATGATTAGAGGAGCAGCTCTAGCCAGGGCAAGAATAAACTGCGACGGAAATGGCCAAATTATATCGCTTGTCATTGAAGAACGCGAATCGGGAGCTACGGAAAGAGAGATACTAAAAGAATCATTTCGATCGCTTTTAGACGTCGTCAGGGAAACGGAGCTGTCGTCTATCTCGATAATCAGAGGCGACATCGATAATGTCCCTTGGGATATCGTATACTCATTGCTAACGCGCGTCTTAAGCGAAACCAATGTAAAAATATTTATTTGTAGGAATGAAATCTCCGTCCCACCGGAGGACGAAAGAGAAAATATTATTGCCGAAAATCACAACTCGGCGATTGGCGGCCATAAAGGTATTTCCAAAACATACCAACGTATGAAAAAGCGCTACCAATGGAACGGCATGAAAACCGATATCCAAACGTTCATCAAAAATTGCCGCCCTTGCCAACTAAAGAAACTGGTCCGCGTAAAAACCAGACAACCCATGATATTGATAGATACACCTGACGCGGCCTTCGACAAGGTCTCGATGGACATCATGGGTCCATTACCCGTTACGCGAACTAACAACATGTATATACTCACTGTACAAGACCTCCTAACTAAGTATTCTTTAACGATCCCTTTGCAAACGCGATTAATGTAGCAGACGCATTCACGAATGAATTAATATGCGTTTTCGGAGCACCGAAAGCTATATTAACGGACCAGGGATCGCATTTTCTAAATAGCCTAATGCGTAATATAGCGAAGAAATTTAGAATTAAACTCTTTAAAACTACGGCCTATAGGCCGCAATCTAATGGCTCAATAGAGCGCTCCCACCACGTTTTGTGGGAATACCTAAAACAGTACGTAGATAAAAATAACGAATGGGATATACATATACCTAAAATTAGCATCATTCTCCTATAATACGAGCGTACATGAGGGGACGCGATACACCCCTCACGAGTTAGTCTTCGGGAGGATAGCCAGGGCACCTTCCAGCAATCCTGACGTCGCCGACGTCGCGGACGAAAGCTATGCTAACTATCTCACAACTCTTTTTAACAAATTAACAGACATTCAGGCTATCGCCCGCGAAAACCTAATTGCCGCTAAACAAAGATCAAAAATTTATTATGACCGTAGAGTTAATACTCGACAATTCAGAGCAGGAGACTATGTATATTTGTTGAAAGAACCGAGCAAAGGAAAATTGGGCGACCAATACACGGGTCCTTATAAAATAATTAATCTTTTAGGAAATCATAATGTTAAGTTAGCTATAAGTAGAACTAAAACAAGAATTGTACACGAGGATAAATTAAAAGCCTCGCCGCATCGGGCCCCCACCGAGGAAGACCCCCACTCCGAACCAGACGACTTGGATGCCCCGGCGGAGGACCGGCCAGTAGTCGACAAACCCCAGTAGAATGAAGACATACGTAACCATCTTAGCTATAACCGTACTGTTAGCCTCAGCCTCAAACGGGCTAATAGGCTATGATTGCGGTGGCCGCGGTTTAAATATCACTACGCTCTCCCTATTGGACATAGAAGAATGCAAAGTCGACGACATCGAGCCAAAGAAGGAAGAGGTCTACGTACAATTGCTACAACGAGCTTCCCGTCACCCACCAGAATAAATCCCTTTTCCTATTACCCAGATCAAAAATACAATCACAAAATCTGGAACACTCAGGGACTGCAACGGACTTCTACCAGCGTTGTATCAAATCCGCAGCACCTGGTATCGACTGACGCCAAAACTCGTGGAATCAATGGCGCCGTCAACGATCAAACCGCTAACCAAACCATCATGGAAATACGTGAGTCCCGACTCACTCGCCTCTAGCGGCATCTACACCAGCGAGGACCTTGATCGCCTCCGCGATCATATCATGTTTCCCATGGAAAAGCCCTCTATGCTCAACACGATTGCCAGAGGAGCATTGGAACATGATCCAACATTTTCTCTTAAGGGGGGAGGTGTCACGTCCGGTCACATAAAATTTTTACTTTCACATGAAATAAATTCTAAGTCCTCTAAGCGCTGTTTGAAAAGCGCGCCAGTGCCGGCCATGATGCCTAACTCAGCCTAGTGACTAGGAGAGGCGCTGCGTAACGTCTAGGAACTTCCCACTACGGGGAAACGCCCCCGCTACACCGAGCGTCTCCCACTCTCGGGCCGCCGCAGCGCCGAGCCACCGAAAACGAAGGACCTCAGAGCGGTCCCAAAATCCGGCAGATCATATCGCGACTCCGACTAGAGCAGTCATACCTTGAACGCTCTCCTAATTCTAAATCTAATTCAATTCTAACATTCTAACTCTAATATTATAAGTCCTAACTCTAGTATTAAAACTTTAACTTTAGTTAACTTTGTATCGTGCAGTGTTAATTTAGAATAAAAGTGTGTGTTTCATTTATAATAATTCTCCACATTTATTTTAAACAATTCCAATTCCAATTTCACGCGTTTCCAATATAATATTTTGCTTTAATATTATTACTATTCTAATATTACGATTTTAGTATTTCTAAAATATTCTAAAACGAGTTCTTCCAATCTGCACGTGTAGTGAAAATCTATTATATAAATAATTTTCTTAGTGGAATCCAAGCTGCGACTTAGAGAGGACGAACCGCTCGTCGCTGCCGCACGATTTCACTTTTCTTATAATTTCTGAATTCTGTTCTGACTACTTCGAGAGGACGAACCGCTCGTAGTTACGCACTGGAACAATAACCGACAGTGAGGACCGCCGCACGTCGACTTATTGTAAAAGTGACGCAATATTCATAATGTTTTATATTATAAATCATTATGCCTAAGACACGCCGTGCAGGCAGGAAAAACCAACTTCGCCGTTTAACCGCGCGACTCTACTATCCGGCATCATCGAGTGAATATTCAAATCTCATCGGCACCTACTATCATAACGACTCAGAGTACGATAATTTATTTGACGGAACCGCGCCGTTCGCTGTTAATAATAAAGACGTTAAACTGAGAAAGTGGCCAGTGCAATTGACTCCAATCGAATTCGAGAACCCTCGTATTCCGAGAGACGACATCCCGGACAACGATCCTCGTCGCACCCGGTATTTGCAAATCAGGGCGGACATCTGCACACCCATTACGACGCGCCTATTCCAGAGCATCGGGGAACCACTGTCCACCCCCCAGAGATCCACTAAGGTAAGTCTCAACTATTATAAACAATTGAAATAAATAATAAAATTCAACGCTAAGATTCTAGTACTAAAGAATAAGACTATTTGCCGTCACAAATAGCCAAATTATCGAAATAATTTCAAACACGTGCGTGTATAATTATTGTTTAAACATATTTAAAATTAATATTTTCTACGAAATTTGAAATATAACTTTACACGTGGTCTTTAGAATATTCGTAAAGACTCTTGGAAAACTGCGTTTTCCAAGGGCCATAAAAGTGAAACTCTGTTTTTTGCCTAGGGTCATAAAACTGACCCTTAGACCCTTGATAAAAAAAAGGGATCTCGACGATTTCTCTTTTGCAAACTAAGCGCAACTAACGTAGCACACTCAATGAATATTCTAGAATTCCAAATAAAATAACGCGAACGTTTTATTCATTTATTTAATTCCATTTATTTAAATAATTCACCCATGTGCCCAATAAGGCCTCAGTACCTCATCGCCACGTACATCTTGCCTCTTCCCGAAGAGGAAGAAGATTGAACAGGGAACCCCTTACTGCCAAATATCAGTCGGGTTTATTAATAAAGAAACAAATGCCGCCCTTTGTGTAGACTGCCATATGCGTTTACGCGGTACTGCTCGAAACGAATGGTTGAACATTGCCAAACATTTGCTCGTAATCGGTAACTTACCAACCGGAATACTTTGCTCAGCGTGTAACTTCCATCGACTGTCGGTAACTCGCGACCTTCATCTCCACTGTTACCGTTGTCAGATCGCTTACCTACGGTACATCAACGGCGAAGAAACCTTTCGTATCGACACCGATGGTAACATCGTGATTACAATTTTCCACTCCGTCGATGATTCCCTCGAATGTTTTCAGGATTATATTCGATAATATCCCCATACTCCTGAGTAACATTTGCAACTCCCTCGTACGAATCTTAAGGCGACACCCTCCACTCCGCAAGACATTGAACCGTTGCGTGTAGCCTTGGCAGAACACCCTTCGTCGTGAGTATCCCCGGAAAGGTTTTCCGAAATACGACGTTGTTCAGCGCGATAATCCGAGCACGTGTACCGCGATAATTATTTCTCGCGAATTTCACGCCGCGACTGCGCTCCGGACGTAACAGCAAAAACACACTAGTGTGAAAGTGAACACTATATTTAATGGCGAGTTCATGTCGGGCGATAAGCGTGCTAATAAAAGTATCAATACGAAAAACTTTGAAATCTTTCGCACCTCCGATTTACATGATTGGCACAAACGTCGCGTTATCGACCCCACACTAGCATCGCTAGGAGAGTTTCAAGAACGCGATAGTGATTGGGCATTGTCGCGAATAATCAATTTAATTGTAAATATATGCCATGGAGATTGCGCGAATTGTAATATGCGATGTATTTTTGCAACGCGAAGGCCGTGACGCGTACATTGCTGCAGGTTGCGGTAGTGTATCACATATCGCTTCTTATCATATAGCGTTGCGAGAAGCTTATCTTCCCGCTTGCCTGGCGGCTTGTCGCGTGTCGGGCAAAACGGTAGGTCAGTGTGCGTGTCGTGAATATGTCGTGGATATTCTAAATCTACCTCGAGGATGTAGCCTGTGGGTGAATCGAGCGCGATATATGATGTGTCGAAATTAGATACATCGTCGACCCATTGAAAATCAGCATAAGGCAATGGTTGACACATTGCCCATCCATACAAATTATTTACATCGAAATACATTAGATACGAAGATGGTTTCAATGGATCGTACGACTGCATGTACTTGTTATTAGCGTGTGCATATCTGTTTGAACATTGACTCAGACCGCCGCGTATACCCCGTTCGATAAACATTATCATGTCAACGTCTGTAAGTAATTCGAACGTAATTTGTGTATGCTTTAACATGGCGTCCCACGGGGAGAGTATAATAATACGCGCATTATAATAAAACATGCATAGTCTTTTGATTGCACATTAACCACTGCTCTTTTGTTCATTATTTCTCGCGGTAATTTAATGTGGCATCCCGCACGCATTGGATTATACTTGTTTATATTTACAATTAAATTGATTATTCGCGACAATGCCCAACCACTATCGCGTTCTTGAAACTATTCTAGCGATGCTAGTGTGGGGTCGATAACGCGGCGTTTATACCAATCATGTAAATCGGAGGTGCGAAAGATTTCAAAGTTTTTCGTATTCATACTTTTATTAGCACGCTTATCGCCCGACATGAACTCGCCATTAAATATAGTGTTCACTTTCACACTAGTGTGTTTTTGCAACACTTTTTGCACGTATCTGATCACAATGTCTTTGGCCTCCTCTAGAAATTGACGAGGTTCAATGTGATTGCTGTTTATCACCGCACCAGTCAAGATGCGGCTCTCGAACGCCGTATCAATCTCTCGCCATATGAGTCCGATGTCTCGCGAACTGCTTCCAGCACCTGCATGTACAAAACGTCTGCGTACCGAATTCTTCAACCCTTCGAGACGCGCCATTTGGGAGACAAGCGATTGTCGAACTCCGATCGGTAATCGTGGTCGTTTTATTCGACTTTGTTCTTCCAGTGATTCGATGTATTCGTCACATTGCTGCTCCCACACAATATATTCTTCCACCGAATTCACCCTTGTGGCTTGCTCCAACAAACTTGCTTCCAATTGTGCCATATTTGAGATGCTCTTGCTGAACTCTGACAAAGATATTGACAGAGAGAGGCAAACCTAGGTCGCAGAAGCCAGTGGATCGAGTTTCCGAAATCCGCCGTTCATCCTAATCCTATCTTCATCATTCGTGCATGCGGTACGTTGAAATCATGAGAATTAGGCAAACCTACGTCGTAGAAGCCAGCGATTCCAGTTTTCGAAATCCGGCGTACATCCTGATCCTATCTTCATCAAAAGTGCATACGGCACGTTGAAATCATGGAAACATAACAAATCTAGGCCGTAGAAGCCAACAAATCAAGTATTCGAAGTCCGCCGTTCATCCTAATCCTATCTTCATGTGAGGTAAATGTTGTAAAGTAAATTCATGAAAACGTTGCAAACGTACATCGTAAAAAACAACAACATAAGTTTTCCGTTTGTACCCCTAAAAAAAAATATACCGAATGTTCTATTTTGAGATTAGAGCTAACATTGTCATTCCTTGAGATATTATAAATCTGTAAACGGGTGATGTTTTGTAATTGTTTGTAGACGTTTGTACCGCTTTCCGTTTCGTTTGTACCCCTACAGGTGTAAATACACCGAGTTTTAAATATTGATGTTACAGCTAATAGTGTCATTTTTTAATTCTGTAAACGAATGTTGTTTTGTAATCGTTTGCAGACGTTTGTACCGCTTTTTATTATGTTTGTATCCCTACAGATAAAAATATATCAAACCTAGGTCGCAGAAGCCCCCCCTCGTTGTCCGCCATCTTGACGTGGTGAGGGGTCTCACCCTTCGCAAGGTTTTGCGAAGGATGCTAAGAGCGGACAGTGCCACTGATAATGTCAATTTTGGGATATTTCATTTCTGCATACGGGTGCTGTTTTGTAATTGCCTGCAGACGTTTGTACCGCTTTCCATTTTGTTCGTATCTATACAGGTGTAATTATACAGAATTATTAAAATTGATGTTACAGCTAATAATGTCATTTTATGAGAAATTTTAATTCTGTAAACGCTGTTTTGTTACCGTCTGCAGACGTTTGTATTGCTTTCCGTTTTGTTTGTACCCTTACAGGTGTAAATATACCGAATGTTCAAAATTGATATTAGAACTAATAATGTCATTTTTGGGATATTTCAATTTTGTATACGGGTGCTGTTTTGTAATTGCCTGCAGACGTTTGTACTGCTTTCCGTTTTGTTTGTACCCCTACAGGAGTAAATACACCGAGTTTTAAAAATTGATGTTACAGCTAATAGTGTTGTTACGTCCTGTGGACTGCACGATTCTTTTCTCCTCCCCGATTTACGCAGATTCGCGTTCCGCGAACATATTAATTATAAGACCGAAATTAGTTATAAGAATTAAACGGAGAAAGACAGTGATTGTGAAACAACTCGATCGGTGAGATTACGAAACCTACACTTTGATCAATAAGTCATAGGTAATGTTGAAATATCACGATCGACACACGCTATCAGTAGACCAAAGATCGGAATTAGGAAAGAACTCTTCATACAAGGAAGCAATACGTTGCGTAAAGGGGATTAAACACCGAACGTATGACTATGAGTCACAAGAAAAGAAGACGCCCTTTGCCCTATAGGAAAGGCAGACGAATAGTATAAAAGCAGCGAATCTTCCAAGAACGCTCTATTAATTCCGCCTACGTCGTGGCAGTTACACACTTCTGGATCCTCGCATTAAACATATATTGTGACCGTCGGAGCTCAACAACCAGCTACCAGTCAACCTACACCTTCGCCCACACCACTCGAAGGAACCAGCGATCCTGAGGATCAACGTATAGCCGCCAACCCGCTCACCAAATAATATACAGCCAACAGTGAGTACTTTCATTCTTCTACGATCACGGAAGTGAATAAATCCCCGGAATCGCGACTAAACTTAATAAGTAGTGGAAATCGCTGCCCGTCGAGCATTGAAACGCGCTCTCCGATTGAAACGGGACGATCAAAAGCCAACGCGAATCCTCAACCGCCTCATAGCACATCAACGTTACACACACACTCATATATAATTGTTTATACATGTCCACAAATTCAAATGTCTAATTCTCCGAATATTATTAAGATTTTATTATTTTTTTTTTGAATAAATGATAATTATTTACATTACGCGAATTTAAAGTCTTATTTAAACCCCTGCGTTCCTTCATATATCCCCCGAGATCGCACAAGGTCCTATCCCGCGTAAAAGGGATTTAATTCCCTTACCGAAAAGGACCGACGAACGAACCCCTGAAATAAGCCAGGTAAAAGCGACTATCCAGTCGTTGACCTGCAAAAGGGCCAGACAGTCCGTTCGACCCGAAATCACTCCGATTTTCGGGAAAACGCTGTTACGACCTTCGAGCGGCCTTTCCTTCGTGCAGGCCAGGACGTAACAGTGTCATTTTTTAAGATATTTTAATTCTGTAAACGGGTGCTGTTTTGTTACCGTCTGCAGACGTTTTTTTGTATTGCTTTCCGTTTTGTTTGTACCTTTACAGGTGTAAATATACCGAATGTTCAAAATTGATATTAGAGCTAATAATGTCATTTTTGGGATATTTCAATTTTGTATACGGGTGCTGTTTTGTAATTGCCTGCAGACGTTTGTACTGCTTTCCGTTTCGTTTGTACCCCTACAGGTGTAAATACACCGAATTTTAAAAATTGATGTTACAGATAATAGTGTCATTTTATGAAAAATTTTAATTCTGTAAACGCTGTTTTGTTACCGTCTGCAGACGTTTGTATTGCTTTCCGTTTTGTTTATACCCCTACAGGTGTAAATACACCGAGTTTTAAAAATTGATGTTACAGCTAATAGTGTCATTTTTTAAGATATTTTAATTCTGTAAACGGGTGCTGTTTTGTTACCGTCTGCAGACGTTTGTATTGCTTTACGTCTTGTTTGTACCCCTACAGGTGTAAATACACCGAGTTTTAAAAATTGATGTTACAGCTAATAGTGTCATTTTTTAAGAAATTTTAATTCTGTAAACAAGTGCTGTTTTATTATCGTCTGCAGACGTTTGTATTGTTTTCCGTTTTGTTTGTACCTTTACAGGTATAAATATACCGAATGTTCAAAATTGATATTAGAGATAATAATGTCATTTTTGGGATATTTCAATTTTGTATACGGGTGCTGTTTTGTAATTGCCTGCAGACGTTTGTACCGCTATCAGTTTTGTTTGTATCTTTATAGGTGTAAATATACCGAATTTTGTTAATTGATGTTACAGCTAATAGTGTCATTTTTTAAGAAATTTTAATTCTGTAAACAAGTTTTGTTATCGTCAGTAGTAATACTATGCCGGTTCTAACCCATGGGGCTCCGAGGGGGGTGCGGGGCGCGGGGGTTCTCCGCGGCGAGGGGTATGACGTCACGCGGGGCGGGGGTATCTCGGGGGCGCGGGGGCTGACGTCACGCGGGTGGAGGGGGATGTTTCGACAAAGGAGGGGGGGGGGGTCTAAGCATGCTCGGCAACTGATTATCTTTGTGATTTATGGCTACCCGAAGCCATAAAACTGTTTTTCATTTTATGGACATTTTATCATTAGGAAAGGAATGAAGATTTTAGGGCCGACGCTGCGACGAACATGTCAAACGTTATTTATAGGGGTGCAAATGTAAAAGCGTTGACGTTCGGCAGCTTTGTACCCTCGCGGAAAATCGGTCGTAAACGAGAGCGAAACATTTTTCTAAATATCTTTTAAGGAAGAATTGCGATAATTTTGAGAGGGGTGGGGTTGAAGCTTATGGAGAGAGAGTCTGTCTCCACATCAAAAAGTCTCGAACAGTCGCCGAGCGAAGTGAGTGTAAAAAATAGTGAAAAAAATGACTGGAGGTTTTCTGCGCCGTACGCTCCCCGAAATAGTAAGTTGTACAATTTATTTAAAACTATTGTACAGAATATTGCAATATGTTTAGATATATATTAAATATTCATATTTTTCAGATGATCTATAACATTGTGCAAAATTTACGGTCGCAACATGTGGTGGAGCAAGGTTTAACTGAACGAGAGTGGGTGAGAATGCTGAGGTGGGAACATCGACAAATGTTTGCAGAAATGTGGTGCGAAACTGCAGAGGCGCGGGAAATGGATGCCAATAACAGTTGGCTATGGGAGAACATGTATGCTCTTCGGGAACTGTTTGGCCTAGAGCCATATCCACCAGAACCTGTGGTGGAAAATTGGAACTAGTAAGTATTTCTTTTTAATTATAAATTATTAAAATAATTAATAAAAATTTTCTGTTATGCAGGAGTCCCCGCCCAGCCGTCGCCTCCGCTTCTCACAGCACCTAGCATTCAGCTGCTTCACCGCCTCGCATCCACAATCGTCGGCTTTACCATAGCCACCTCCATCACCGACAATTTTTATATATTATGATATTCATTTATATTTTCATCTTTATATTTTCATCTTTATATTCTTATCTTTATATTCATTTATATATATTTTTTAAAATTTTATATCCATTTTATATTCACATTTATATATTCACATTTATATACATTTATATCCATTTATATTCTTTTAACACACACACACACACACACACACACACACACACACACACACACACACACACACACACACACACAAATGTATAATACACATTTATTCATAATTAAAAATAATTAATATTAAATTAATATATTCATTTTAAAAATTCCTCTTCTTTTCCTTCACTGCGTCATCTCTCGCATGCGCCTCTCGCTATCTCTGTCTCTCGCGTTCACCTCGCGCTCTCTCTTTCTCTCCTAAGCGCTATCTCTAGCAGTCCCTAACCTCGCGTCATCTCTCTCTCTCTCTCTCTCTCTCTCTCTCTCCTCGCCGCAACATCTCTCTCCTTCACGTTCGCCTCACACCCTCTCTTTCTCTCGC
This sequence comes from Prenolepis imparis, assembly GCF_030444845.1. Classification (NCBI taxonomy): domain Eukaryota; kingdom Metazoa; phylum Arthropoda; class Insecta; order Hymenoptera; family Formicidae; genus Prenolepis; species Prenolepis imparis. The sequence continues at coordinate 14,086 of NW_028141383.1, read as the reverse complement.
GTTCACCTCGCGCTCTCTCTTTCTCTCCTAAGCGCTACCTCTCTCGCAGTCCCTAGCCTCTCGGTCCCTAGCCTCGCGATCCCTAGCCTCTCAGTCCCTAGTCTCGCGATCCCTAGCCTCTCAGTCTCTAGCGTCACGTTCCCCCTTCCCCGCATGACGTCATCCCCCACAAAGACCGTGCAACGAGCTACGTATGAGAGCTGGGACTGGTTATGGGTGGGAGAAAGATGGAGAATGGAAATGCATGCAAAGAAATTACATCATAATTTAGACTTAAAAACTCTTTATTCTTCTTTTAAATATTTTTTTCTTACATATTATGGACTAAAAACTAAAGCTGCCAGCTCGCAATCGATGAGCTGATGCTTGTTGAAGGCGTCGCTAGCGCGTATTACATTTGATACTTCTTTAGGATTCGTTACATTGGACGCGATATTTGAAAATTGCGTAAACTTGATATCGACTGTATTGGTAATTTTAACCAATCGGTCAAAAGTTACATCAATGCAAGGATCGAGATCGAACATACGGTGTAACGTCGATTCGATCATCATCATGCATACATTTGAAGATTCAAGACTTATTAACTTGGCATCGTTAATCGTACGAACTCGCACTGTTACCGGTCCAACGCTTATAAAACTGTAGGCATCTTTAAAATCGTTTCGAAGCAGATTCTGAATATTGTGACGTTGCTCGTAGAGTCCTTTCCACGCTTCGAGAGATAGTATCAGTTCCTTTCCTCGATGATCTCCTATGGCGATTTCCACGTAACTCGGTGGATCCACTTTGATACCAATTTCGAGGAATTTAAATTCCGTAGCTGTCAATGCGTATCGTCTGCCTAGTATACGAACCGCACGACGCTCCAATGAAATGCTGTAAAAATGAAATTAGTTTGAAAATAATACAATTTGTAAAAAAAAAAAAAATATAAAGATAGAAAGAAGTTAAACTTACTCGTCACATTTATTCTCAAACGATGGAGTGTCATCACGACTCGGGACGTAATTATTCACAGGTCTGCCGGAGCCACTGCTTCTTTTAGCGTAGTACATATTTCCAGATTTTAAAAGTGAACCACCAGTATGAACGGTTAACGCTACACTGATCGTATAAAATTAAGAATATACGTGACGCTTATTTTTAAAAGTAGTGGGGTAAATGTGGTGGGAGATTCTAGAATACTATTGGCGCTATGAAATTTAGGAGAAGGGGAAACGGCACTCGGATAAAAAGAATTCTTAGAAACGATTTGTGAGGAAAGGATTGGGGAAGGGGAATAAGAGATAAAACACATTAATGTTTAAATATTTTATTTTTCCAAATCTTGCAATTCTTTCTGGCGTTGCGACCACCAGTTAAATATTTTGAATACATTTTGTAATGCGCAATTCTTAACATGTTTTCCACATCGCATAGTGTTTTTAACATCTAGATTATTTAGAGACTCGATATCGTCGTAATCAGCATCCAAGGTCTCAATAATGAAACCGTTTCCCGCATCATCCAATATATCGGCTAACCATTCTCGCTTCTCAAGTCCTTTTACATATACGAGAATGGATTCTTCTTCTTCTTCATGTGGTCCACCAATGATAGCTGTTGTAATCAAACGCTGAGCCATGCTGTATGGAACGTTTCCATCTTCCCATTGCAATCCATGATGATTTCGAGTCAACCATGAGGCTTGGTGTCTCTCCGATTTTATGAGTACACTCCATGGTACAGGACATGCGAAAAAATAATGTGACAAAATAAATCCTCTTCTCAGGATTGCCGCTTCCTTTACAATGAATTGTTTATTGAGGATAAACCCCTGTAGATCCACAAACGTTGGTACGGACATGACGAGATCTCTCTCTCTCTCTTCGATGTATCAGTTAAAAAGAAGAATGGCAACTATCTCATAACACTTTGATTTATATTCTGCTATGCTTCCCCCTCTCTTTAAATTGTTGGTGTGTTTAGGTGATTTTGCGCACAACGTTGGTCAACGGGTTGTACTGGATCACGCGATCATGTATGATGAGACAGTACGCAGTGGTATTCATCGGCACATTCTCCTTACACTCGAATTCCAATCTCACATCCACGGTTGCGCTCTTGACCGATTCGTTTTGTCGAGAACAATCGATGATCACGAACGGACCGTTACGTAGAAACATTGAGACGGTGAGACTCGGCTCGAGATACTCGTATCCATAATAGTTCTTGCAGAAACGCGCATACGTATCGTACAGAATCGACCATCTGTTTTTATCGAAATCCAGATTCATATCGTCGTACGGATAACATTCCGAGTTCAGATAGAGTTTCACATTGGTCATCTTGCAATCGTCGAATCGACTCATATCCTCAGATATGATGTTTTTCCGACCTGTCTGCAGAGCGAAGATAACATATCGTGGCTTCTCCAGCTGAGTCGCTGTCTTAATGGCCCATGAATGCTTGGTTGTACGCTGCAATAGCGGATACTCATACAGATCCCACGAGCGAAAACCCATGCTGAGGTAATGTCCGCTTTCCAGAGCGCGCAGCATCGACAGCTTCTTAATCTCGCTCAACAACACATGCGGCATTCGCCATTGTATCTTGAATATGTTGATCACAGGCTCCAGCGTCGAATCTCCAATCAGACAATTGTTGTCGTTGCGCGATCGTATTAAGATTAACTCATGACGAGCGTTCATCACCACTCGTCTGTAATCCTCGCAAAATCCCAATAACATGTAGAGCGGTACGCAAAAATTGAAGTTTCCATTCGCAGTAGTCGGATCAGTCCAGCCGGCGTTTCTCATAATCACGCTTCTATCGGATGATATCGTTACATAGTTTTTGAGCAAACTTGTTATTCCCACGTTTCTATTGCGATCAATCTCCACGCCATCGAGTTCGTATCGAATCTCATCGAACATGAATGCGACACAATTATTTCCCAGTATCACAGCAGATCCTTCGGCTGGTTTATTTATCTTTAGTTCTCCCTCGATGTATAGGAAACTTTCATACGGCAACGTATACAGATCCTGTTGTTGTATGGGTATTCTTATCTCATCACTGTGTCCGAATGTTGTGTTAGCGAACGGGTTGTACGTGTGAGTCTCGATCTTGACGATGCGATCGTCGAAGATTGGCTCGTCTCCAATGTTGAGGATGTCGGTCATTGTTCAGATGTTTCGCACCGCGAATCCCAAAGATTGTAAAAACGCAACGTTTGATGCGTTCAGTTTCTTTTTCTTACTGCAACCGGATGATTGGATATTAGTGAATGTCGACGTTGTTGTTGTTGTCGCTGGCTCCGTAAAGATTGTGTTATCTCTCGTATCTTTCGATCCGTTCAACACGAGCATCTCATACGCCACACACGTACGTTATCGCTGTCGTCGTCGTACGTGCAATCTAATGGTGATCTCTTCTCCTCGAAAATCGTCTGTCCTGGTCGACAACGCGTAACGTTAAATCCGTAATGCTCCGCACGATGATCGGCAAGTAAATGATGTGCGCAGGTGTTTCCGATATCTTATATCCTGGTGGTACCCTCGGTGAAAATTCATGTATCGTATGAACGAGTTTGCCGTTGCTGTACGCGCCCGCGGTCACATTACATTCTACGCGGATAATGTTCACGTTGATAATATTAATCGGCATGTCCGACTTATACCATTTTCGCGGCTGCAGTATACGGTTCGAGAATCCCAGCAGCGATCCAATGTTGTTAGGCTTGCTAAAATTCATTCTGTAGGCGCATTTGATCTCGCTCCTCATCGTATTATAATTAGCGCGGAGCACTATTGGATATTCTCCATCTTCAAAGTCACCGTCGTCATTCGTCCGAATATGCGTGGTGTCAGCGTGTTTTTTATCATCGTCATGAACAGCGTGTCGCGGACGTTTTCGTAAAATTGCATGTTTCAAAAACTCATGTATCGCTTGCAGCTCGTACGATCCCTCGGGAATCGTAATTTCCGCGTCATCTTTGCCAAAGTAAAATTTATTATTCGAGGAATTCACGTTCGATATCGTGTGATAAGTCTCAAAATCCGCTAGACCTAGCTCGTATTCATCGTCGCTCAAATCTACGGCGGGAAAGTAGTTTGCCGCGAGAACACTACTCTTCCCGGTCAGTGTGAATGTCATAGACATATCGGCAAAACTGTTTAACGAATACTGAGTTAAATAGCGCGATGTCAGTCTTTAAATTCACATGCATCGACCGCTCGGAGAAACTGTAAGCACAATTGTCCACAGATGCTTTGATTGTAAGTTTGAACAGGTGCGTAATTGTATTGTATCTTTGTCACATTTAAATATCGCACCAATTCATTCGGCGGTCGAAGATTGCCGAAACTGTCAAAATATATAGCGCGATTCCCCCTCTTTGCATACGCTACCCAATGAGTACCCGATCCTTTAGCGTTATCCAAATTTACGATGCCGCTCTCGTTTCGATATATACCACCGATCGGTAATGAATCACGCATGAAAACACCTCTAAAATACGGAATGTGCATACGTTTTGCCAGTTGTAGCAATTGTATGTTGGTAGTTACGCCCTGTGGCATTTTTAGCGTCTCTTTGACGTTTTTTTTTCCCCTTTTTTCTCGTTGAAACTCCTCGTCCGCGTTTGTATGGAGCGAGATACAATCCGTGACCTTCCATGGCGCGATTGTGACGTAGCATCTCTTGCAACTGACGTTGTGCGGCTTTTCCGTCGTTCACCATCTTTGCTACACCAGCCGCTCCACCGACCAGAGATCCGAGCGCGCCCAACATTGGTAGAATCGGCAATACACCCCCACGTTTCGCTACCGGAAGTATTCGCTTCTTCGCCATCTTTTTCTTCGTCTTCGTCTTTGTCGTCTTCAGGCCCATACCGAACTTCGTCTTGGCTTTCATCGCTGCCCAGACAGCTGTGGCGGCGGCTCTCTCACCGAGAGTCGAATCTCTCGCAACGATGCGAGTTTGCGCTTCCTTGGCGAGTATCCTATCTGCCGCGTGTCTCTCGATGAGATCGTTGCTTCGAGAGTACGCTATATCGTGTTCACGGCACGCTGCGTCCAATGGGTTGATACCTCGATCGCCTCTGGCTAATCGCTTTTGTAGTCGCGTGCCCGGACCGCAAAACTGATAGCCGGGGATATGGAATTCGATCGGAAGTGCGTTTATCGCGAGATTTAATAGGCCTCTACCTATTTTCGTTGACATTCGCTGCAATCCTTTATCATCGGCGCTGGACCGTCGATGTGCGTCTGCTGCCACGGTCGATTGTAATGTTCGAAACAGCGGCGATAAGTTTGAACCTCCAAATCCGCCTTTATATGTTCCGGAAGCTTGTCCCACACGCAGTGGACGTAATTGCCACACATTCGCAATAAAACTGTTTTCGACACAAATTGTAGCTGTTCGGCGCTCAAATTACAAATATCGTAAGGACTTGATAGCAAGACAAACATTTTTTCGTTACTGAGCGATTCGTGGTTCCGCGCAGCTATAAATAGGCAAACGTTCGATTCAATCGGGGAGTGGGAAAATGAGATTCGTGCGACAACCTTTCGCGATACGCGTGACGAATTACGACGCCAGATTACGATCGATGGGGGACAATGCGGAGATGCGTAGACACGGTACGATACTGCCGACTACTATACGCGCGATCGTTTGCGGCCCCTCGAATTGCGGTAAAACTAACGTGTTGATTAGTTTGATAGAAAGCCCGCACGGCGTCCGCTTTGAAAACGTGTACGTGTACTCAAAGTCACTGCAACAGCCAAAATATCAGTATCTGGAGAATTTGTTGACGTCGATCGATGAAATCGGCTATTTTACATTCTCCAATAACAGTGACGTCATTCCACCGAGCGAAGCATGTCCAAACTCGATTTTCGTTTTCGATGACGTGGCGTGTGACAAACAAAATACGATAAGAGAATACTTTTCAATGGGACGCCACTCGAACGTCGACTGCTTCTATCTCTGTCAGACATACGCAAGAATACCGAAACATCTTATACGCGACAACGCAAACCTGCTAATCTTGTTTAAACAGGACGGTACCAACTTGAAACATGTGTACAATGATCACGTGAATACTGACATGTCATACGAGGATTTCAGTGAATTATGTCTTACTTGTTGGCAGCAAAAGTATGGATTTCTAGTGATAGATAAGGATAGCTCGCTTACGAACGGCCGATACAGAAACGGATTTAACGTGTTCGCGATACCGCAAAACAATTAGTCGTTGTCGATGTTCTGTCGAGAGAGGTGAAACACGAGCGTTCGACACTCTACCGACATGGCTGAGAACGATAATATTCGCGAACGTGAAAAGATAGCGAAGGAGATTGCGAAAACGAGTGAAGCAATCCGCAAGAAACATCGCGCTTTGAAGACCGGTAAGATCGATGACGATATCGCGGTCAAGACCCATTTTAGACCTATTATTGAGCCGCTACAAAAGATTGTCGACAACTCGATCGCGGTGAAAAACGAGCCGGAAAGTACCGCAAAGATTAAAATCTTACCCATCAAGCGGTACAAGGAGGAGGAGGAGGAAGAGGAGGAAGAGGAGAAGGATGATGCGACACCGAAAAAGAGGAAACGGTCAAACCCGAATCGCTCATCGACACCGCGTACATCGAATGCTTTATTGGATGAACCGATGATAAGCTCTACACCGTTCGCGACAACGAGAATCATACAACCTATGATACCCGAAACACTCGCAAACGAAAATGTTTTCGAAACCTCGGGTAGCACGCTCGAAACATCGTTTGTTCGAAACACATTACAAACGCTGGAAGGTCAAGAAATGTTGCGAAAGCACTTGGGACCACTGGGACAAGAGTACATGAGCACTCTCCTCGGTGGCGACAAAGAAAGGAAAATCGATCACGTGTACGGTGTCTATTTCGACAAGGATGAAATTCGTCTCGGTAATAAACGATTCGACATTGACAAATATGACTCTATAATTATAGATGAAGTGAGGTACATTGGTACACCAGGATTATACGAATTGATCTTCAAGAGAATTCCCGATGATGACATTTACACGGAGGATGATATGCGTAAATACAAGAGTATATTATTGGCAACGAACGCGCATAAACGCAATTATGACACACAAGGCCAATTACGAAGCAACAGGGGATTCAAGTACAAACATATAATCGCACCATTGATATCGATTGAAAAGAAAAAATCTGGAAAGGGAGTATTCATGCCTCACGCGATGGCGCTAACCGACAATAAGATCGATTACATACACTGGGATGACCCCAACGAGCTAGTGGATCGGGTACGATTGCTGGACGCTTCGCGCCGAGCTGGCCACAACGCTCACGACAATGAGATCCTGTCGATCATCGAGGAACTTCGCGAAGCAGGCATTATTATAAATTGAATGGTGTCTCGACAAATCTAATCAGTCGATCAGCGTCACTCATCGGTGGAAAAAAATGCCTATCAACAAATTTGGATTATTCGAACCAAGAAATGATGCAACCGGCAGAAGCGGTTCTTGGGATAGATTGGTGAAAAGTTATGTGCACGAAAACGCTCTGTGTCGCGTCGTTACGGACTATGACGCAAGGTCGAGGAAGATTCGTCGTGTAGCGCAACCTGAGGCTGACACCGATGCCGTCAACAAACTGTATGTGGAATCCTGCGTTAAAAGATTGATGAATCAACAGAAAGAATCAGATGAGAAGCTGACTTCGTTCGAGAAGGATGTGCGGGCAATACAGATTGTGATAAACGAACTTCAACGCGCGGCTAACGCTAACTCAGAAACGGCTATCAACCTGAATGAGCAGCAGTGAACGGGTTAGGAGCGGCTATCGAGCGGTTATCGAACATCTACGAAGGGTTATCGAACGGCTACGAACAATTATCGAACAGCTACGAAGGATTATCGAACTACTATCTAACTACAATGAGTGGTAGTGAACGGCCTAGCAACAGCTGCGAACGAGGCTATGAACGGCCTAGCAACAGCGAACGAGGCTACCAACAACTCAAGCAGGGCTGCGAACGAGGCTACGAACAAGTCTTTAAAGGCTACATGCAAGGCTACAAACAACTCAAGCAGGGCTGCGAACGGGTCAGTAACGGCTGTGAACGGGTCAGGAAAGGCTACGAACGGGTTAGAAACGACTGTGAACAAGGCAGCGAACGAATCAAGAACGATTTTCGAATGGGTCAAGAACGGAAGTAAACAACACAAGAACGGCTCAAGAACGGCTCAAGAACGGGTCAGGAACGGCTACGAACGGGTCAAGAACGGCTACGAACGGGTCAGGAACGGCTACGAACGGGTCAGGAACGGCTACGAACGGGTCAGGAACGGCTCAAGAACGGGTTAGGAACGGCTACGAACGGCTCAAGAACGGGTCAGGAACGGCTACGAACGGCTATTGAAGAACGACAAACGAAAATGAATCATAAAACGAGCGACAAACGGCGATCGAGAAAAACCGACGAAGCGATGAAACAACATAGTTTAGAGAAACGGCAGTTGGTGAACGAACTGCACGCGCCGGCAAGGAAAAATTTTCCCCGAAGACACGTCATAGTGCGGGGATACGATGACCTGTGGCAAGCTGACATCGTCGAGATGCGTCCGTACTCTCGTTTCAACAGAGGTTACCACTACATACTCACCGTCATCGATGTGTTGAGCAAGTACGCATGGGCCATACCACTCAAGAGTAAAGGTGGAAGCGAGACGGCTGACGCTATCGCCGAGATAATTCGAGATAGCAAGAGATGCCCGAGAAACATGCAAACCGATATGGGGAAAGAATTTTAGAACGCCGACGTGCAACGGCTTATACGGAAACATAACATCAATCACTATTCTACATATTCGGTATTGAAGGCATCGGTTGTGGAGCGATTCAATCGCACGCTGAAGAACGAATGTGGAAGATGTTTACGCTGAACGGAACTTACAAGTGGATCGACGCGTTGGCGGAACTCATATCGGATTACAACGCGCGCAAGCATCGAACGATCGGCATGCGACCCGTCGACGTCACCCCCGCGATCGCTGATAAACTTTTAAAAACGGTATATAGTAACATAAAGATTGCCGCTCCGGCAAAGTTCAAAGTAGGTGACCCGGTACGCGTTAGCAAGTACAAGAAACTTTTTGAGAAGGGTTACACACCAAATTGGACAACCGAAGTGTTTAAAATTGTTAAAGCGCAGCATACTAATCCCGTAACCTATCTACTCGAGGACTATCGCAAAACATCTGTCGCTGGAGCATTTTACGAGCACGAGTTGCATAGCGCGAATTATCCGGACGTATATCTCGTAGAGAAAGTACTGCGCAGGAGGGGTGACGAGGTTTACGTAAAATGGCTGGGATTTGACAATTCGCACAACTCTTGGATACATAAGGACAATGCAATTTAATTCATACAAATTGTATTTATTAATTACTCAAAAATTAAAAAATATATAATGTGTACAACAAATAAAAGTATTTGAAATATTACAATATACATGAAATATGTGAAATACAAAATCTTTATTAATACATCCTTTCCGTTCCAATATATGAAATACATACACATATGTTACATAACATATCGCACATACATTATATTACATTATATTTTATAAGGGTATCTGATAATGTCCCCATGGTAATGTGTCGGTCGAATCAGGTATGATATACCGCTTATCGTCGTACGGACTTAGAGCAATTTTTGTCTCGCAGATGGTGTATACTTCATGCAATTTCGACCTAATACATGACTGACTACGTGTCATTTCAATCTCGTCGTTCAGGCACCGCGTATAATCGTCGAATGTTATCGTTCTCGCGACAACGTTACTTTTGACACCTTTAACCTTTTTTGTATCTTTCTTACCATCTACTCGCAAAGCGTACATTTTTGCTCTAAGTCCTACAAATTCAGTCATTATCGCGCCATTATTTTCATCCTTCATTAGACCTGGCACCTTTTTATTCACAAGCGGTATACTGTACGCGTTGTCAATTGGATAATCGCTCGTATCGAATCTAGCGATATCGCGTTTCATATTTTCATATTTCATATTTTCATACACGTCTTCGCATTTAATATGATATATTAAACTATCTGTATCGGTGTACATTACCCGACATCTGTCACGATAGAGCGGTGACATGTACTCGTGATGAAATTCGTACAGACACACTTTCGATATGTCGAGTATACACATACCAACATAGATTGGTTTGTTAAATTTTACTTCTAGTTTACGTAATTCTACGGCAATTAAATTTTCTGAAAAGACGCTCCTGCTATGGAAATTTGGTTTCGCTATCATCGCCTCTGCTCCGTATCGTCCGTCCCACTTTGTCAATAGTTTTACATCTACATGATTACGCACATTTTCCATCGTTTTGCCAAATACCGCGTTGTTCATCAATTTGTACAAATTTTTCTCAAAATCATTTTTCGCTTGTGTTCTAAATTTTGTATTTAGTTCAATGTAATCGCGGAGCCATGCGGATTGAGTGAATTGTAATACGCGATGTATTTTTGTAACGCGAAGGCCGTGACGCGTGCACTGCTGCAGGTTGCTGTAGTGTATGACGTAACGCTTCTTATCATATAGCGTTGCGAGAAGCTTATCTTCCCGCTTGCCGGGCGGTTTGTCACGTGTCGGGCAAAACGGTAGGTCAGTGTGCGTGTCGTGAAGATGTTGTGGATACTCTAAATCTACTTCGAGGATATAGCCTGTAGGTGAATCGAGCGCTATTGACGAGATGTCAAAGTTAGATACATCGTCGACCCATCGAAAATCGGCATAAGGCAGTGGTTGACACATTGCCCATCCATACAAATTATTTACATCTAAATACATTAAATATGATGATGGTTTCGATGGATCATACGACTGCATGTACTTGTTATTAGCATGCGCGTATCTTCCTGAACATTGACTTAGACCGCCGCGTATACCTCGTTCAATAAACATAACCATATCGATATCGGTAAGCAGTTCGAAATTTACGCGTGTATGTTTTAACATGGCGTCCCATGTATACCCAGGAAGAGTATAATAATACGTAGGGTCGAGTCCGTAACTCGCGATGCAAGTGTCGCGAAAGTTTTCAAATATATCTGCCAACAACAAGACATCAGTTTTTAAGTACAGATCGCTGTATTCACCCAAGGTTTGAATGGAGAACTGCTGCCACACGTTGACGGCGTGTGCGTAGTCGCTCTCGGATACAGTGTCACTGGTTAAAGAACTGTAAAACGATTCGCGTGGTGGTAAACGCGTGTCCTGCAGCCTGTCCACGCAGTCAATGTACTCGTACGGAAAGACACCTTTTCGCGTTAATAATTCAAAATTGTTAGCGGATAATGCGGAAAAATTGGAACGCAAAATTTTTAACTTATCCTTATTCAAAAAAGATGCCAATTTGTCAAGACTAGCATTGAGAAATTTGTGTGAATCGATGAATCGTAATTTCATGCAAGCTTTCCGATCTTTATCGTCGTCGGTACTATTGACAGTCTTCGTAAATGAAATGTATTTTTCTTTTGTTATTGGAAGCACATCTACGCGTCCTTCATACGCGGTAGCTATTTCTTTTATGATAAAATGTGCGTCATAGCCGGATAGATTATGGAAAACTATAGGAATGACATAAGAGTCTTTGTAGTTTAGATTACAGTTTGAGTGCGCGGGACCCCTGTATCGCCCGGTCAGATGACAATGATCGCGTACGCGTGTATCATCCGGCGCAAACGGTTTTTCGCAAATGTGACATTGCGTGACGCTATGAAATTTTTCCCATTCATCTTGCGTTAATTTTGTCATGTGGACATTATCAGACAAAATACCCTTTACGCGATGCGCTAAATTTTTAAGTTCTTCGGCGAACCATGAAACGCAATCGATACTACGGCGAGAATTATACGCGGATAGTGAGTTGTCGTACGAACATTGCACGTAATACCCAACGCTAAATACCTCGTGATGTTGGGAGTATGACGCATGTTCCGGCGTCTTCTTCAGCACACACTCCAAGTCGGCGTACACCACGAAGGGAAGTCGCTCCTTTCTGTTGTAGTTGTCGAAGTCGAGCCACTTTATCGCTTGGTAATCGGATAGCGCAGTCGTTCATTTCTCGACAGTCCGCAATGTGAGCCTCCAATTTTTCGCTCAAATTAAAGAAGTGCAAGCATCTGTAAAAGAAAAAAAAATTACAATTTTATTTACAATTTTATTTACAATTATTATATAATTTGCAATAAATATACATACCGATCGCAGATATATTTCTTGTGGTCATGTTTGCTCAGTTGCGTGCTGACAAGCCGGGATAGATTTTTTATATACGCGAAATGTCCAACGTTGTCGTCCTCCTCCACATACAGCATATTTACATGTTTTTCTCTCTTCCGATCAGTGAGCTGTATCGGAAGAATAGATAATTCCTTCTTCCTCTCGATGCCGTAGACGTTGATTGAGATGTTATTTATATGTTCAAATTTTTTTATTTGGTTTAACGTCATCGGAAACTCAATGTTTTGTAAATTTAGCACTGTCGTATAGTGCGGATATGACGATGTTCTCTCACTATATTTTGCAACTGGATGCAGAGCGGCCACCACTGACCATGCGAAACATGCATTGTCCGTTGATCGCACGTTCACCACCGCTCTCTTTGTCACAATTTCTCGCGACAAGTTTAGATAACACCCCGCGCGCATTGAATTATACTTGTTGACGTTGACCGTAAGATCGAGGATTCGTGACAATGCCCATCCGCTATCACGTTCCTGAAACTCTTCGAGAGACGCCAATGTGGATTCGATGACATGCCGCTCATACCACTCGTGTAAATCAGACGTGCGAAAGAGTTCATAATTTCGCGTGTTAATGCTTTTGTTGGCGCGCTTATCACCTGTCACAAACTCACCGTTGAACACAGTATTTACTTTTGCACAGTTGTGTATTTTTATAACATCTTGCACTTGCTCGAGTACTACACTACTAGCGTCTTCCAAAAATTGTCGCGGTTCGATATAGTCTGCGTTAATCACCGCACCTGTCAGTATCCGATTTTCGAACGCGGTATCGATCTCTCGCCAAACGAGTCTTCCCGTGTTATTATCGCCACTGTAATTACCACCACTGGGTATAAACTGTCTCTGCAATCGAGTCTTTGCACCCTCGAGTCGCGCGATTCTAGCCACCAAAGATTGTCTATTTCCAATCGAGAGTCGCGGACGCTTGTTACGGCTGTTTTCTTCGAGCAAATTGATAAATTCCTCGCAGCGCAGCGCCCATTCAAAATATTCGCCCAAGGTGGTGAGTACTCTGCGTTGATACCACTGCTTGCGTTCGTTCTGCTCGATGTTTTCCATTATTTCTTTTATTCACTATTATACCACTAACACTTCTAATACAAGAAAGTAACCACTAAACTTTTTTCACCGCTGCATCTATGCGCTTTCAAATCGTACTATGGTTTGATGCGCTCTCATCCTCCTTATATATATTTCACCTAATTCTATCTCCTTTTCTAACATTTGGCGTATCTCAAAAGATAGTTTCCCGAGATATCGGTTTTATGGATAGAGGAGTAAGGACACAAGCTGCCGAACGTTGGCGCCGATACGTTGCATTCTTCCTTAAAAAATATTAAGAAAAATGTTTCGCTATCTGTTTACGACCGATTTTCTGCTAGGGTACAAAGCAGCCGAACGTTGGCGCCGATACGTTGCATTATTCCTTAAAAATATTAAGAAAAAATGTTTCGCTCTCGTTTTTATGGGTGATTTTCCGCGAGGGTACAAGCTGCCGAACGTCAACGCAAATAGGTAGAGGCCTATTAAATCACGTTTAGACATATTCGTCGCAGCGTCGGCCCTAAAATCTTCATTCCTTTCCTAATGATAAAATGTCCATAAAATGAAAAACATAGTTTTAATGAACTCTAGAACGCTCCGTTGACAAGTTCGAGCAGCCGGACATCGGCGCTTCCATAATAAAATTATATTAACGAGGGTACAAAATTGTCAATCATCGGCGCTTGTTCTATACCTTTTTGGGGAAAATGTCT